>NC_073254.2:167725075-168028106 GCF_029289425.2 Pan paniscus | reverse complement strand
GAAGAGGTTTAGTAGACTCAGTTCCACATGGCCAGGGAGGCCTCAGGAAACTTATAATCATGGTGGAAGGTGAAGGGGAAGGCAAGGCATGTCTTACATGGTGGCAGGAGAGTGAGTACAGGGGAAACTGCCACTTTTAAACCATCAGATCTCATGAGACTTCCCTCACTATCACAAGAACAGCAGTGCGGGGAACTGCCCCCATGATCCAGTCACTTCCTACCAGGTGCCTCCCTCAACACATGGGGATTACAATTTGAGATGAGACTTGGTTGGGGACACAGAGCCATACCATACCATTCCACCCATGACCCCTCTCAAATCTCATGTCTTTTTACATTTCAAAACCAATCGTTCCTTCCCAACAGTCCCCCAAAGTCTCAACTCATTCCAGCATTAACTCAAAAGTGCAAGTCCAAAGTCTCATCTAAGACAAGGCAAATCCCTTCTGCCTATGAGCCTGGTAAAATAAAAAACAAGTTAGTTACGTCCAAGATACAATGGGGCTATAGGCATTGGGTAAATGTTCCCATTCCAAATGGGAGAAATTGGCCAAAACAAACGGTCCACAGGCCCTGTGCAAGTTCAAAACTTGGCAGGGCACTCATTAAATCTTAAAGCTTCTTCAAATCCCACTTCTGACTTAAAAGAAAAATTAAAAAATTAAATAAAAAACCTTAAAGCTCCAAAATAATCTCCTTTGACTCCATGTCTCACATCCAGGGCATGCTGATGCAAGGGGTGGGCTCCCAAGGCCTTGGGAAGCTCTGCCCCTATGGCTCTGCAGGGTACAGACCCTGCGGCTACTTTCATAGGGTGGTATTGAGTGCCTGCCGCATTTCCAGGCACACAGTGCAAGCTGTTGGTGGATCTACCATTCTGGGTTCTGGAGTATGGTGGCCCTCTTCTCACAGATTCACTAGGCAATGCCCCAGTGGGGACTCTGTGTGGGGGCTCCAACCCCACATTTCCCCTCTGCATTGTCCTAGTAGAGGTTCTTCATGAGGGCTCCACCCCTGCAGCAGACTTCTGCCTGGACATTCAGGCATTTTCATACATCCTCTGACATCTAGGTGGAGGCTTCCAAAGCTCAACTCTTGTCTTCTGCACACCCACAGGCCCAACACCAAGTGGAAGCCACCAAGTCTTGAGGCTTGCACCCTCTGAAGCAATAGGCCAAGTTGTACCTTGGCCCCTTTTAGCCACAGCTGGAGCTGGGAGTGGCTGGGATACAGGGCACTAAGTATCAAGGCTGCACAGAGTTTAGTTCCCAGTAAGTTCCTCATTTCCATCTGAGACAACCTCAGCCTGGACTTTATTGTCCATATCATTATCAGCATTTTGATCAAAACCATTGAAAAAGTCTCTAGGAAGTTCCAAACTTTCCCACATCTTCTTATCTTCTTCTGAGCCCACCAAACTGTTCCAACCTCTGCCCATTACCCAATTCCAAAGTTGCATCCACATCTGCAGGTTATCTTTATAGCAGTGCCCTCCTCCCATTACCAATTTTTATGTACTTGTCCATTTTCACACTGCCATAAAGAAGGACCTGAGGCTGGGAAATTTACAAAGGAAAGAGGTTTAATTGACTCCCAGTTTTTCATGGCTGGGGAGGCCTCAGGAAACTTACATTCATGACAGAGGGTGAAAGGGAAGCAAGGTATGTTATACATGGCAGCAGGGGAGAGAGAGAGAGAGAGCAGGGGAAACTGCCATATTTAAATCATCAGATTTCATGAGACCTCCCTCAATATCATAAGAACAGCATGAGGGAAACTGCCGCCATGATCCCATCACCTCCTGCCAGGTCCCTCCCTTGATATGTGGGGATTCCAATTTGAGATGAGATTTGGGTGGGGACACAGAGCCAAACTATATCACTATATCTTCTATATCACTATCTAAACTATATCTTCTATATCACTATAGAAGAAAAACTATATATTCTTCTTCTTATAACTTGATTCTATCTCCTTATGGTGTCTTAGACAGAATGCCCAAATGGAGGAGCATAGTATTTATATCAATCAAAGTGTTAAAGAACAGTTGCCTTATGTATTTCATGGCATCACTTCACTGGAATCATTATATTCCACATGACTGCTTGGGTCAGACCATGAGATATAATATAATATGGACACTTGTGTTCTAGAAATAACCACAACTACATCATTCTAGGAGCAAAATATCAGAGAAGAAGATTCAAATTTCTTCTAAGTTAGAAGTTTATTTTAAATGTTATTCTCTTCTGCTTAAATTTCAGTTGATTCCTTCTTCATTTCACTAGATTTTAAAGAAAAACTATCCCATCTATAAAATAAGTTTGATGTTTTCTATTGGAAATGAGGGAAAGGGCTACATATGAGTTAGCAGGTAGGATTATACAAAAGACAAGATGGCTTATCTCACAGAACACAAAATCATAAAATTTTAGGGCTGAAATGGATATCAGAGAGCATCTAACCTAAGTATTTCATTTAAAAATGTGAAAAAAGAAGCCATATAGATTATTTGCTTAGTGAATTAGAAATGTGGTACCAATATAACACCATTGCTAAAATGATGGACACTGTTTCAGAAACTATTATGCATAAAAGACATTAAATTGATAATATTGGATGATGACTTCCTGTTAAATTATAACCAGAATTAGAATCATAATGTTTCTATAATTGTAGGTACTCTACTCACAAAAATATGAAGTATTTAATCTTAGTAGTAATTACCATATTTAATTTAAAAAGGGAGATTCTTAATATATTTTCCAAATTGAAGAATTTATTTGACTTAAGTTATATTCAAGATATAGTTTTTTAAAATGAAGACTATGTATAGCCCTAAGGCTAATATTGTTATCCCCAAACTTTTCCCATATTGGAACTAAAAAAATATATTTAGCTGTCTTGCTTTATCTAAGAACAAGGAGAATATAAACGGTAGAGGAAACCTAAATTTACTTCTGCAATATATAAGGTTCTCTAATTAAAAATGCTCTGTGTGTTGTAATTGGCTAAGTTTTCATTACTGGGCTCTGAGGTGGTGGGTGGGGAGGTTACAAAGATCTCGGTATATATTTTAATCAAGAACACATGATGCGCAATTTAAGAAGCACAGTTTACTTTCTTTATACCATAATGGTACCTTCCACATTCTGAAAGAGAAAAAAATGGACACTCTGCTTCCTTTCAAACTTGTTTGGACACAGAGTTTTGAATGAAGGAGATAACTGATTAAAGCCGTTTGGCAATCAATGTAGCTGAGGACGACAAGGAAATAAAAGACTAGACAAAATAACATCATAAAGTATGTAGAAGAAGAATCATAGCCTTGACTGGCATTGTTTAATCAATGTAGCATTTCACACTGTCTAGCTCTGACTTTTCCACAGTGGTGAATTGGAAGTCACGTTCGTTAAAGCAAATAGGAGTTGCCTGGCAAAATCCTTAAACAACAATGAAATATTTAGAGGTAATGTTTTGATGTGACATCCTGGAAGCTGGCTCTATATTTGTAGATGACATATAACTCTTGCTTTCATAAATTTTCAACTTTCTTTTCTGGCACATTCTGCAGATTTTTTTTTTTTTTTTTTTTTTTTTTTTTTGAGATGGAGTCTCACTCTGTCACCAGGCTGGAGTGCAGTGGCACGATCTTGGCTCACTACAATCTCTGCCTCCCGGGTTCAAGTGATTCCCCTGCCTCATCCTCCCGAGTAGCTGGGACTACAGGCATGCACCACCACTCCTGGCTAATTTTTTGTATTTTAGCAGAGATGGAGTTTCACCATGTTGGCCAGGATGGTCTCAATCTCCTGACCTTGTGCTGCCCACCCCGGCCTCTCAAAGTGCTGGGATTACAGGCGTGAGCCACTGTACCTGGTCAAGAATATTCTAATAGATAGATTACCAGGGGAAAAATGTATACCTTGACTAAATAATAATACAGTCTTTTTAAGTGTGTGTATATAACCCCAAACCTAAAATCCTCATTGCATACTTCTTGCTGAGACAAGAAACTTTACATTTACCACATCTTAAGATCTTAATAGAATCTATTTTCTTGGATTATGGTATAATAGGCAACCAGGTTTTCAAATATTGAGCATGTGGACACAAATACAACCCTTCGACACAAATCATAGCAGCATTAGCTTTTAGAAACCAAAGGAGGAAAATACCAGTAAGAATAGAGAAGAAATAATTTTTCACCCATAAGAGCATCTTTTTCCAGGAAGTTCTTTCTGGCTTCTAATACTGGTTATAGAAAGAATGTGTGAGGCTACCTGGGCCTATGTGGGGTCCAGTTTGTTTTCTTTCGTGAGTCCTCAGGGAATTAGGTCAACTAACAAATGCCTGATTGTCCCAGAGAAGATACTTAGAACGGGGCTGCAGCAGTCAAGTCACAGTCAGAGAGTGACCTTCTTGGGTGAGAAGCAGGGGGGTCCCATGCTCGTCCATCAGCATGTTGATTCATGTACGTTTCCTGAGGTTCATGTCGAGAATTCTCAGTAAACAAGGTCACCTGATGGCAGGTGATAGGAACTGTCAGCCTATTTGAGGAATTCTAATTGATTTCATACCAAAGAGTAAGCTGTCCTTCAGAATCAGTTCTTAACATCCTGAAGTTAGAAGGCACTGGCATAACCCTCTACAGGCCGAGCAGGAAGTGGCATATTGCTGAGATCTGCAGACATTCCCGTCCATGCAATCTTCAGCTCTCCTGCCATCCCTGACAAAGGCTTCCACTGTGTCAGGAAGAGCACATAGATTAGAAGCTCCTTTTCTATATCCTGCAACAGGGAATTGCAATCTGAGTATCTTTTTAAATCCATGGGAACATCAAGGAGGTTTAAATCAAGATGCATTCTTCAAAGGCTACACCGAGAACTCCACACGCACAGCCTCCAACAAAGCCCCCAGGTTTCTCCATTGAGGGAGATGGAACAGTGATAAAGAAAAACATCTTACCAGACTACTAATGCAGGCAATTAAGGCTATGAAATTTGAATCTGTAAATGAAAATGAATGCTGAATAAAGGAACATCCAAAGAAACAGCATGCAGCCATCAAATATTTCAGGAGAAACGAGGAGAGTGAGTGAGGTCCCAAAACCATGAGGAGCCTGGGAAACTTGGATTCAATGCACCATGTTTTATTAGCCCCTCAGGCAAAGAGTACACCAGGCACCACAAACAAGGTAAGTCTAATTTTTAACTGTGCATCTGGGGTAACTACTCCTTGCTGTTATTTCTGGCTATATTTTCTTTCCTTCTTTCGTTCTTTTTTCTTTTTTGAGATGGAGTCTCACTCTGTCACCAGGCTGGAGTGCAGTGGCACAATCTCAGCTCACTGCAACCTCTGCCTCCCAGGTTCAAGTGATTCTCCTGCCTCAGCCTCCCAAGTAGCTGGGACTACAGGCGTGCGCCACCACGCCCAGCTAATTTTTTGTATTTTTAGTAGAGATGGGGTTTCACCATGCTAGCCAGGATGGTCTCGATCTCTTGACCTCGTGATCCACCTGCCTTGGCCTCCCAAAGTGCTGGAGTTACAGGCGTGAGCCACTGTGCCCGGCCTTCTTTCCTTCTTTCTATTCCTCCCCTCTCTATTTCTCATTCTATTCCTTCCCATCAGGTGTCACCAACCCCCAGGCTATAGACTGGTACCAGTCCATGGTCTGTTAGGAACAAGGCCGCACAGCAGGAGGTGAGTGGTGGGCAAGTGAATGAAGCTTCATCTGTATTTACAGCTGTTCCCCATCGCTTGCATTACTGCCTGTGCTCTGTCTCCTGTCAGATCAGCTGTGGGATTAGATTCTCCTAGGAGTGTGAACCCTATTGTGAACTGTCCTAGGGTGCATGCTCCTTATGAGAATCTAATGCCTGATGATCTGTCACTGTCTCCCATCACCCCCAAATGGGACCATCTAGTTGCAGGAAAACAAGCTCAGGGTTCCTACATTATGGTGAGTTGTATAATTATTTCATTTTATGTTACAATCTAATAATAACAGAAATAAAGCACACAATAAATGTAATACACTTGAGTCATTCTGAAACGATCCCCCTCACTCTTGGTCCATGGAAAAACTGTCTTCCATAAAACTGGTCCCTGGTGCCAAAAAGGTTGGGGATCACTGCTTTCCATTCTACTCTCCCTCCCTCCCACTCTCCTTTGCCCTCTTCCTTCCTTCCCCTCCTCCTCTTTCCTTTCCCTGACAAGAGATTAAGTTCATCATCAGAAGAGAATATCTGATGTTAGAAAAAACAAAAAGGGCAAGGAACCAATGAAGATTATTTAAAAAAAAAAAGAGTCCTTCACTGCCATAGAATTACTCTGGGTTAAGCCCATCCGATTTCTACAGTAAATAATTTCAAGAGCTCATAAAAAACAAAATCAGCAGCATCTAGTTCAAGTCCCTTATTGGATGGAAACTGAGGACCAGGGAGATGAAATTGGTCTGCCACAGTTACACTATAAAACTAATGAGGAAATTTCCTGACAAAGTTTTAGTAGGCTTTAAAAAGGTGTGCAAGAACATTTACTTGACAATCAAAGCAAAGTTTAAAGAAATATTTCACAAGTAACAGCCACTGTCACTATCAAATTACATCTTAATGCCTAGAATGAAAAAAGCAAGGGACAAAATACATACACATGGTATATTTCTTGAGGCCTTATGTGAGAAGGCCAAAGGAATTGGCTTTGTATTTGGCATTAAAACAACAGCAAGAACAAGAGAAAGCTTAACACTTTTCAGTCTATGCAAGGATAGTGTGAGTCGTGGTGAGCAGTTTTTGCCTTTTTCCCAAGCATAGGCTACAGAATGTGGCTTAGACAGCTTGGAGTAGGAACGCTGAATTCTGCTGAAAGATTTCAAGCCCTAATGCACACAACTGCCAAGTAAAGCTGTGAAATTTCTTTTTCTAACAGGCTTTAAGATGATAACTTTCAGGGTTAGTTTACATGTAACATGACTGTGACCTAGCATTACCCTTCAAGACTTCTAAGAGGCTACAATTATCTAGTTTAGGGTCTGACTTTAAAGTTTGCACACTTGTGATTATGGTGTATTAAATTTGACAAATTGGAGAGAACTAAGCCTTCTCCGAGTGTTGAATCTAATGACACCAATTTAGATTTACAAAGCAACTTCATGATTGTTTTGCCTTATATTCAGTGTCTCCAGATGGTAGAAAGGTTCTGCTATTTTTGATTTTCCCATTTAGAGGGGAGGGCAAAGAGTTACAAGGCAGGATGATGACAGTCAAGTGACCACTGAGTCCCAGGCAGGAGTGGTCTTTAAAGAAACTCTGGCCCTGGAACATACATACTTTTCACAGTGTCATCCGCTTTGCTGCTTAAGGAATCAGCACTCTGACAACATCCCTTTATTATAAAAATAAATTATATAGTAAAACAAGACTCTTCATTTATATATTCTACAAAATGGCTTCTCTTTTCCTTAATTTTAATCTTTGTAAGACTGTGTTTTTATAGTGTTTCTCTGTCATGCGGACCACCCAAATCAGAATTTTGGGGGGGTGCTTGCTGGAAAGGTAGATTCTTTGGCTCCACTCATGGTATATCAGATTAGAATCATGAGAGATGGCACCCCAAAATCTGCAGCTTAAACAAATCTCACAGGTTATTCTCCTGCATTGTTCTAATAAACTAAATCAATTCTATAAGCTTGCTCTGAAAATTACAACTATTCAATTTCTTCCAAAGAACAACAAAAGTATAGACTTCAATTCTACAATAAAAACATATAATTACACAAATACTATGCCAAGATAACAAGCCTGCACACATACTCCCTGAATCTAAACTAAAAGTTGAAATTATTTAAAAAAATGCAGAAGCAGATTCTCTAAAATCTTGTTCTCAGTGGGTAAATTCTCTCTTTGCTTTTTCTTTTTTTAAAAAATTTCAATAGTTTTGGGGAACAGTTGTTGTTTGTTTGCATTGAAAAGTTCTTTAGTGGTGAGTTCTCAGATTTTGGTGCACCTGTCACCCAGTGTACACTGTACCCAATGTGTAGTCTTTGATCCCTCACCCCCTTCCCACTCTTCCTCCCAAGTCCCCAAAGTTTATTACATCATTCTTGTGCCTTTGTGTCCTTATAGCTTGGCTCCACTTATAAGTGAGAACATATGATTTTTGGGTTTCCATTCCTGAGTTACTTAGCTTAGAACAATGGTCTCTGGCCTGGTGCGGTGGCTCACGCCTGTAATCCCAGCACTTCGGGAGGCCGAGGCGGGTGGATCACGAGGTCAGGAGTTCGAGACCAGCCTGGCCAATATGGTGAAACCCTGTCTCTACTAAAAATACAAAAATTACCCAGGCTTGGTGGTGCTCGCCTGTAGTCCCAGCTACTTGGGAGGCTGAGGCAGAAGAATTGCTTGAAGCTAGGAGGCAGAGGTTGCAATGAGCCAAGATCATGCCATTGTACTCCAGCCCAGGCAACAGAGCGAGACTCTGTCTCAAACAAACAAACAAACCAAAAATGGTCTCCAACTCCAGGTTGCTGCAAATGCCATTATTTTGTTCCTTTTTATGCTTCTTTTTTATAGGTCACATAGATATTTATGAGTCTGGTTACAATTTCATACCAAATTAAGAGTAATAATTGGCCTCCTTTTTCTGACTCAGTTTTTATGAGATCGATCCCCTCTAAATTTAATATTTTCGATATTGTTAGGCTGAAATCCACAAGGAAAGTCAACATAAAATCTTTATGAAAGGTTCTCATTGTAACCAAATAAACAACATAAACCACCCAAAAAAATCCTTCCAATGTTTAAGAAAAGATAAGCTTTGATAAGATCAGGAATGATTCGAACAGGTTCCACATCTAAGTTTCCCAACTTCTACTCAGAAAACTGGCTTTCATGCAATTCCCACTCCCATGCAATTTTCAACTATTAACTTCAAAATTTGAGGCTCTCTTTAGCATCCTAGCCCTTTCTTCTTTTGCAGTAGAATGTACAGCCTCAATAACCTCAAAGACAGAAGTTTGCAAACAGGAGTATTATGAATGGGTTTTAATTCCCAGCTGATGAAGTTGTACATGGTGCAACTGACAGATGTTAGCTCGTGCAGGAGTTACATATGCTTAAAATATCTTTCCATTCATGGTGAGAAAGAAATAGCCATTTCAAATCTACACTAGCTGGTATATTGCCCCCAGCCAAAAGCTCTTTATGTAGAAATGTCATTTTACACAGCATAATCACAACAGCAGGAGGAGCTAGGCAGTGGGGTCTAACCCTAGGACAGCAAGAGATCTAATGAACAAAAATCCTGTCTCCTATTAAGGGGAAACAAATTTAAAACCATGCTGTGTGGCCAGCCTCCAGTTTACTTTATAAGATCAATATTTCAATGTTATCTGCTAGAAATCATATCCCTGGATTCTCACGTGACCAGATCCAAGCAGAATTAGTGTCGGAAAAGCTATACTTTTGCTAGAGCACATTAGTGACAGGGTTCTCACTATGAATTACCACCAGTGGATCTGTGGACAAACGATAAGTCGAGGAGATAACAATAGGAAAATAGTCTGTGCATTTACTGTGACACGGCTATTTAGTTCAAATTAATTATGAAAATACCACAGACTGCTAGTCAGCGTGTGACGGTTAGGGTTTTGTCAAAGCGAAGATGTGTCTGTAATTTGAGAAACTGCAGTAACTCTCAGACACTAAATTTTTATCAAGTGAAAGGAACAGGGAAGCCTGGATATTTTGTAAGATCTTTAAGCAGGCATAATACTGAGAGTGCTATACCATACCTTTCATACATTTTAGACTAGGGAAAGAGCCAGACAAAAAAATCTTGTGAAAATTTTTTATTAGAAATTAATCAAAGGATCAGCTCTGAATACATCACCTTTAAAAAGCCAGCCACCATCACTACGTTTCTGTGGGCCACCGTCGAAGGTAAACTCGCACAACTCCTCAGAGAGCCATGTGGGTAGGACATATCAAGCCTTAAAAATACGCACGCCCTATGACCTCACAATTTAAATTCTGAGAATTTATCTTGAGCAAATAATTAAAGATACTAAGTAAAGATGAAGTATAGAGGCATTCACAGAGGCTCAGTTTGTAAGGGAAAAGAGCTGGAAGCAACATGAATGTACTAAAAACAAAATGCTGGTCAAACTATGATACAACCATTCAATGGGTAATACACATTTGTTAAAGACAATGAGGCACACAGAATCATCAGAAAATATTATTTAATTATGATTTGCATTGTTTCATGCTAGAGATATATATATTTAATGAAAAAGTGAGTCTAACCAAATATTATCATTGGTGGAAATCAAGTGTATGTTTGTACGTGAAACCGAGTTTTGGTGAATTTCCCAGACTGAGGGTTTGTCTTAAGAAAGCACCTAGAATGAAAATTGGGTCTGAGAGTTTCAAGGCAGCAGAAGTTGCACAGGGACAGAAGGTGTGTCCACATGCCCAGGAGCATTATGTTCACAAACTCCACTTACAATGGCATTAAATCTCAGGCCCTGGATTAACACCTCCCTCCTAACCCCTTCTTATTGCCAACTCCTTGGTTGTAGAAAGACGTTAAAGCAGGGGTTGGGAGAAGTGAGATCTGGCCCTGATATTGCTACTCTTTCTTCAATGTGACATGAACATGTTAGGTAAGGTGGTATTTTATCTGTACATTTTAAGTTTTTTTAAAATAAAATAATGTATAAACCATAAATATATAAGGTTGACTAAAATATATACAGGTGACTTGTAAAATTTCTTTCCAACTGTATGGTGGGCCAGATATCTTGACTAACCCTCCTGTTGAAAACAACTAAAAATTCAAAATAAAATCCTAAAAATAGTTTATGACTGAAAGGTCAAAACCAAGTTAAAGCAAGAACCTAAAAAGGTAAGCCAAGCACTAAAGATGACCTTGGTTTCAAGGGCATTTACCATCAGAATGAAACGTAGCATCCATTTTCACAAATTAATGAAATGTACAGAGCAGAAGACAAAGAAAGCCAGAGTTCATCCAAGATCTTCCATATGAGATCCTGCAATAGGAGGCATCTGAATTGCCTACCTGCATACTGTAGGGCGAACCAGAAATTACACTCCCCTCATGAGACTGAATGAAAAAAATCACAAAACCACAGCAAGAGCACAAGCATTAGGTAAGAAAATAGGGTAAAATAAGATCTGCAAGTTTCCACATATTAGAATTGTCAAGCACAGAATGTAAAATAATTATGTTTAATAGGTAAAAAAACTCCCAGCGAGTTTGAAGACATGAATAAAAAGATCAAGAAACTTTTTTAAAAAAAGAGCAAATATTTGAAAAAGAAGCAAACAAATAGAACTACAAGATACTGTAGAAAGTGTCTTTGGAAGTAAAAATTCAGTTAATAAGAGTTTTTATACATAGCTTAGAGAGAATTAATGAATTTGAAACTAGAACTGCAGAAATTATCCAGAATAAAATGGAGACAAAGAGAAGAGAGATCTAAAAAACAAGTAACAGATAACAGAGTGAGAAGGTAAAAAGCGTATCATACTGGCAATCCAGAAAGAGAAGAAAAAATGGGGCAGAAGCAACATTTGAAGAATTAATTACTAATTTCCTCATTTTACACTAAATATGTATTTGTAACATTTATATACCATTTTGTGCTATTTATACTAAGTAGTATAAATAAATACAGTTAAACCTAAATACATGATAGAAAATTGTGCAATACCAAAGACAAAGATAATATTCTAAGAACAATGGAGTTGGGGAGTGACAAATCAAATAACCTGCAAATAAAAACATGACTGAGAGTTGTTAAATAAGCAGGAGGCCACTGGCCCAAGACTGTCTCCATACTTTAAGTTTCTGTAAAAGAAACTGCAATCTGGCCGGGCATGGTGGCTCATGCCTGTAATCCCAGCACTTTGGGAGGCATGTGTTTTTTTTTTATTATTATACTTTAAGTTTTAGGGTACATGTGCACATTGTGCAGGTTAGTTACATATGTATACATGTGCCATGCTGGTGCGCTGCACCCACTAACTCGTCATCTAGCACTAGGTATATCTCCCAACGCTATCCCTCCCCACTCCCCCCTCCCCACCACAGTCCCCAGAGTGTGATATTCCCCTTCCTGTGTCCATGTGATCTCATTGTTCAATTCCCACCTATGAGTGAGAATATGCGGTGTTTGGTTTTTTGTTCTTGCGATAGTTTACTGAGAATGATGGTTTCCAGTTTCATCCATGTCCCTACAAAGGACATGAACTCATCATTTTTTATGGCTGCATAGTATTCCATGGTGTATATGTGCCACATTTTCTTAATCCAGTCTATCATTATTGGACATTTGGGTTGGTTCCAAGTCTTTGCTATTGTGAATAATGCCGCAATAAACATACGTGTGCATGTGTCTTTATAGCAGCATGATTTATAGTCATTTGGGTATATACCCAGTAATGGGATGGCTGGGTCAAATGGTATTTCTAGTTCTAGATCCCTGAGGAATCGCCACACTGACTTCCACAATGGTTGAACTAGTTTACAGTCCCACCAACAGTGTAAAAGTGTTCCTATTTCTCCACATCCTCTCCAGCACCTGTTGTTTCCTGACTTTTTAATGATTGCCATTCTAACTGGTGTGAGATGATATCTCATAGTGGTTTTGATTTGCATTTCTCTGATGGCCAGTGATGATGAGCATTTTTTCATGTGTTTTTTGGCTGCATAAATGTCTTCTTTTGAGAAGTGTCTGTTCATGTCCCTCGCCCACTTTTTGATGGGGTTGTTTTTTTCTTGTAAATTTGTTGGAGTTCATTGTAGATTCTGGATATTAGCCCTTTGTCAGATGAGTAGGTTGCGAAAATTTTCTCCCATGTTGTAGGTTGCCTGTTCACTCTGATGGTAGTTTCTTTTGCTGTGCAGAAGCTCTTTAGTTTAATTAGATCCCATTTGTCAATTTTGGCTTTTGTTGCCATTGCTTTTGGTGTTTTGGACATGAAGTCCTTGCCCACGCCTATGTCCTGAATGGTAATGCCTAGGTTTTCTTCTAGGGTTTTTATGGTTTTAGGTCTAACGTTTAAATCTTTAATCCATCTTGAATTGATTTTTGTATAAGGCGTAAGGAAGGGATCCAGTTTCAGCTTTCTACATATGGCTAGCCAGTTTTCCCAGCACCATTTATTAAATAGGGAATACTTTCCCCATTGCTTGTTTTTCTCAGGTTTGTCAAAGATCAGATAGTTGTAGGTAAGTGGCGTTATTTCTGAGGGCTCTGTTCTGTTCCATTGATCTATATCTCTGTTTTGGTACCAGTACCATGCTGTTTTGGTTACTGTAGCCTTGTAGTATAGTTTGAAGTCAGGTAGTGTGATGCCTCCAGCTTTGTTCTTTTGGCTTAGGATTGACTTGGCGATGCGGGCTCTTTTTTGGTTCCATATGAACTTTAAAGTAGTTTTTTCCAATTCTGTGAAGAAAGTCATTGGTAGCTTGATGGGGATGGCATTGAATCTGTAAATTACCTTGGGCAGTATGGCCATTTTCACGATATTGATTCTTCCTACCCATGAGCATGGAATGTTCTTCCATTTGTTTGTATCTTCTTTTATTTCCTTGAGCAGTGGTTTGTAGTTCTCCTTGAAGAGGTCCTTCACATCCCTTGTAAGTTGGATTCCTAGGTATTTTATTCTCTTTGAAGCAATTGTGAATGGGAGTTCACTCATGATTTGGCTCTCTGTTTGTCTGCTGTTGGTGTATAGGAATGCTTGTGATTTTTGTACATTGATTTTGTATCCTGAGACGTTGCTGAAGTTGCTTATCAGCTTAAGGAGATTTTGGGCTGAGACGATGGGGTTTTCTAGATAAACAATCATGTCGTCTGCAAACAGGGACAATTTGACTTCCTCTTTTCCTAATTGAATACCCTTTATTTCCTTCTCCTGCCTGATTGCCCTGACCAGAACTTCCAACACTATGTTGAATAGGAGCGGTGAGAGAGGGCATCCCTGTCTTGTGCCAGTTTTCAAAGGGAATGCTTCCAGTTTTTGCCCATTCAGTATGATATTGGCTGTGGGTTTGTCATAGATAGCTCTTATTATTTTGAAATACGTCCCATCAATAGCTAATTTATTGAGAGTTTTTAGCATGAAGGGTTGTTGAATTTTGTCAAAGGCTTTTTCTGCATCTATTGAGATAATCATGTGGTTTTTGTCTTTGGCTCTGTTTATATGCTGGATTACATTTATTGATTTGCGTATATTGAACCAGCCTTGCATCCCAGGGATGAAGCCCACTTGATCATGGTGGATAAGCTTTTTGATGTGCTGCTGGATTCGGTTTGCCAGTATTTTATTGAGGATTTTTGCATCAATGTTCATCAAGGATATTGGTCTAAAATTCTCTTTTTTGGTTGTGTCTCTGCCCGGCTTTGGTATCAGAATGATGCTGGCCTCATAAAATGAGTTAGGGAGGATTCCCTCTTTTTCTATTGATTGGAATAGTTTCAGAAGGAATGGTACCAGTTCCTCCTTGTACCTCTGGTAGAATTCGGCTGTGAATCCATCTGGTCCTGGACTCTTTTTGGTTGGTAAACTATTGATTATTGCCACAATTTCAGATCCTGTTATTGGTCTATTCAGAGATTCAACTTCTTCCTGGTTTAGTCTTGGGAGAGTGTATGTGTCGAGGAATGTATCCATTTCTTCTAGATTTTCTAGTTTATTTGCGTAGAGGTGTTTGTAGTATTCTCTGATGGTAGTTTGTATTTCTGTGAGATCGGTGGTGATATCCCCTTTATCATTTTTTATTGTGTCTATTTGAGTCTTCTCTCTTTTTTTCTTTATTAGTCTTGCTAGCGGTCTATCAATTTTGTTGATCCTTTCAAAAAACCAGCTCCTGGATTCATTGATTTTTTGAAGGGTTTTTTGTGTCTCTATTTCCTTCAGTTCTGCTCTGATTTTAGTTATTTCTTGCCTTCTGCTAGCTTTTGAATGTGTTTGCTCTTGCTTTTCTAGTTCTTTTAATTGTGATGTCAGGGTGTCAATTTTGGATCTTTCCTGCTTTCTCTTGTGGGCATTTAGTGCTATAAATTTCCCTCTACACACTGCTTTGAATGCGTCCCAGAGATTCTGGTATGTTGTGTCTTTGTTCTCGTTGGTTTCAAAGAACATCTTTATTTCTGCCTTCATTTTGTTATGTACCCAGTAGTCATTCAGGAGCAGGTTGTTCAGTTTCCATGTAGTTGAGCGGCTTTGAGTGAGATTCTTAATCCTGAGTTCTAGTTTGATTGCACTGTGGTCTGAGAGACAGTTTGTTATAATTTCTGTTCTTTTACATTTGCTGAGGAGAGCTTTACTTCCAAGTATGTGGTCAATTTTAGAATAGGTGTGGTGTGGTGCTGAAAAAAATGTATATTCTGTTGATTTGGGGTGGAGAGTTCTGTAGATGTCTATTAGGTCCGCTTGGTGCAGAGCTGAGTTTAATTCCTGGGTATCCTTGTTGACTTTCTGTCTCGTTGATCTGTCTAATGTTGACAGTGGGGTGTTAAAGTCTCCCATTATTAATGTGTGGGAGTCTAAGTCTCTTTGTAGGTCACTCAGGACTTGCTTTATGAATCTGGGTGCTCCTGTATTGGGTGCATATATATTTAGGATAGTTAGCTCCTCTTGTTGAATTGATCCCTTTACCATTATGTAATGGCCTTCTTTGTCTCTTTTGATCTTTGTTGGTTTAAAGTCTGTTTTATCAGAGACTAGGATTGCAACCCCTGCCTTTTTTTGTTTTCCATTTGCTTGGTAGATCTTCCTCCATCCTTTTATTTTGAGCCTATGTGTGTCTCTGCACGTGAGATGGGTTTCCTGAATACAGCACACTGATGGGTCTTGACTCTTTATCCAACTTGCCAGTCTGTGTCTTTTAATTGGAGAATTTAGTCCATTTACATTTAAAGTTAATATTGTTATGTGTTTTGTATTTTTAGTAGAGATGAGTTTTCACTATGTTGCTGGGGCTAGTCTCAAACTCCTGAGCTCAAGCAATCTGCCCGCTTTGGCCTCTCAAAATGCTAGGATTATAGGCGTGAGCCACTGCATCTGGCCTCACAGGGTTCTTTCTTGTTCACCCTCATTACATATTTATATGTCCCTTCTTTCATAATGACAAACCTGGCTCCCAACAAAATTGACACACTTACTTGCCTGTTGGATCCCATAACATAAATTGTTTCACAATTGCTTTATGTATGCCACCATAGAAAACAAAATAAACTAAAAAGAATGACAGATTTGTTTGAAGCTCTTGTGCCACGACTTTTCCCTAGACAGACAACATACAGTCATATACTGTTTTCATGAGTTACTTAGTTCTTTTAAATTTTCTTTCAGTGTGGTTATGGTATTCATTTGAAATAAATTAGGTTAATTTGTTTCTATTTGCTTTTAACTTTATTTTTTCCTCCCTTCCCAACCTAGTTGATTTTATTCTTTTGAGTATATAAAACATTAACATGCCTCCAAAAGTAAAAACTGTACCAAGAAAGGTATATTAAGAGAAATGTCACTTCTCTCCAAATTTTTTCCACTCTGCTTCTCATTACCACTTGTAGGTGACAAACTTCTTTGAAGTAAAACATTGATGATTTATCTTTCCTGTGTTGTTTTTGAAATTCAAAGCAGATACCTGATTGGTTTTCTAATTTCCTCTTCTTATACAAGAGGTAGCATACTATAGATGGTATTTTGAATTTTGCATTTATGGAAATGTTCCGCTTCTAAAAAGAACATCAAGGGTTCCAGAAGAAATTGTGATAACATTTAGAGAATATTTAGAAAAAAATTATAATGATGAATATCAAAACATATTCAATATCCCCCAAAACTGACTCAAGAATAAATAGAAGGGCTTATATTATCATATCTAGTGAGCATTCAGAATCATTAAATAAAGAAAACACCAGGTAGTACTTATTACTCATAAGTCCTACCGCATTTGTTTTAAAGTTACAAAGTCACCCACATTATACCAAAGGGTAGGAAGAGATGGAATATTTATCAAACTAATTTTTTTTGGTGGGGGGTGGTGTTTGACTTTCAGATATCTGTAGCCATGGAGTTAGCTTTGGGTGAATGAGATATGAATAGGTAGGGGGAGGGCAATTTCCTGGTCATCTTTTTATGAAGACTGTTCAGGACTCTCTGCCCTTCTTTGAACTGGCAGAGAAATAATGATGACTTGGAAGCTAAGTACTGAATACACAAGGCAACTCTACCAGCTACAAACCACTCCCCTATTCCAGACTATTACCTGTACCAGAGAGAAAAGTAAATGTCTGTCTTATGTGTGCTATATATGTTGGTTTTGTTTGTTATAGCAGCTTAGTTTCTAGCCTAATTAATACATCATAGATGTAAAAATCTTAAATATATTAGCAAACTGAATACAGCAAAGAACATAAATGATGACCATGTTGCGTTTATCTGAGATGTGCAAAGGTAGTTTAACATAGGACAATCTATTAATATATTTTATCATATTAGCAGATCAAAACAGAAAAATAACATGATGATCCCAATAATTTCATTAAAAAGTGTTGGGTAACATTCAAATTTTTAGCAAAATGATGTTAGAGAAGATGGGAAAAATGTGACTCTCAGAATAAATTAAACATTATACTTAATGTGATATGTTAGAAATAGTCCCTTTAAGATGAAGAACATCAAAAAGTACCCACATTAATTTCTATTAAGTGTGGAACTGAAAGTGGATACAGCACAGTAGGGTAAGAAAGAAAGAAAAGAATTAGAAGGGAAGAAATAAAATTAACATTATTAGCTGATTGTACGATGGTCTATATCAAAATATCCCAGAATTTACAGAAAAAGTATTACAATTATTAAGAAAGTGAATGGCCTGGGTAATCTGGGTTCCTCAGAGTTGTTTGGATTTAAATATGAATTGTATTTCTTCTATACATTGGGAAATTTAGTTTTAAAAGATACTATTATAATAGTATCAAAATATAAATTTCCTAAGAATAAATCCAGCTACTTTGGTACTTTATGGAAAAATCTTAAAACTTTATTTGAAAACTTTAAAGACTCCTCTCTCCCCAAAATAGATATCTCATGTTCAGAAATAGTATGACTCAAAATTATAATAAGGCTAATTTTTAACAAATGGATCTATCAATCAATTCTAATCCAAATCCTGGCAGATTTTGTCTGTTTGTTTGTTGAACAAAATAAACTGATTCTAAAATGTATATGGAGAAACAAAAGGACAAGAAAAAATATATATCTTAAAAAGAAAAAACAAAGAGTGGGGAACTCAATTTACCAGAAATCAGGGATAATGATGAAACATTTGATTAAGATTGTGTGGTTTGGGAGCATAAACCTGGGAGACATGACTTATTGCTGCTGACCAATGGGCAGAACATGACTTTTTTCTTTTTCCCTTTTTAGAAAAATTTAATTTATATTTTAGATTCAGGGGGTATATGTGCAGGTTGGTTACAGGTTGGTTACATGAGTATATTGCTTGTTGTTGAGGTTTGGGGTACAATTGATCTGGTCATCCAGGTACTGAACATAGTACCCAATGGGTACTTTTCAACCCTGGCCCTTCTCCCTCCTTCCTTGCTCTGGTAGTCCTGAGGGTCTATTATTTCCATCTTTACGTCCATGTGTACCCAATGTTTAGCTCTCACTTATAAGTAAGAACATGCATTATTTGGTTTTCTATTCCTGCATTAATTTGCTTAGGATTATGGCCTCCAGCTGCATCCATGTTGCTGGGAGGGACAAGATTTCATTGTTTTTATGGCTGCATAGTAGTCCATGGTGCATATGTACCACATTTTCTTTATCCAGTTCACTACTGATGAGCACCTAGGCTGATTTCATGTCTTTGCTGTTGTGAATAGTGCTGCAATGAACATTTGAGTATATGTGTCTTTTTGGTAAAACGATTTATTTTCCTTTGGGTATATACTCAGTAATGGGACTGCTGGGTCAAATGGTAGCACCATTTTTAGTACTTTGAGAAATGTTCAAACTGCTTTCCATGCTGGCTGAACCAATTTACATTCCCACCAACAGTGTATGTGTTTCCTTTCCTTTATAGCCTCACCAACACATGTTATTCTTTGACTTTTTAGTAATAGCCATTCCGACTGGTGTGAGGTGGTATCCCATTGTGGTTTTGATTTGCATTTCACTCATGATTTGTGATGGTGAGCATTTGTTCATACGTTTGTTGGATGCTTGTATGTCTTCTTTTGAGAAACGTCTGTTAACGGCTTTGCCCACTTTTCAATGGGGTTGTTTTTTGCTTGTTAATTTGTTTAAGTTCTTTGCAGATCCTAGATAGTAGACCATTGTTGGATGCATAATCTGCAAATATTTCTCCAATTCTGTAGGTTGTCTGTTTACTCTGTTGATAGTTTCTTTTTCTGTGCAGAAGCTCTTTAGTTTAATTAGGCCCCACTTGTCAATTTTCCTTTTTTTTTTTTTTTTTTTTTGAGGTGGAGTCTCACTCTGTCACCTAGGCTAAAGTGCAATGGTGTGATCTCGGCTCACTGCAACCTCTGCCGCCCAGGTTCAAGTGACTCTCCCACCTCAGCCTCCCGAGTAGCTGGGATTACAGGCATGCACCACCACTCCCGGCTGATTTTTGTATTTTTAGTAGAGACAGGGTTTCACCATGTTGGCCAGGATGGTCTTGAACTCCTGACCTCAGGTGATCCACCCACCTTGGCCTCCCAAAATGCTGGGATTACAGGTGTGAGCCACCGCACACGGCCTCAAAGTTCATTTGCGTTGCAATTGCTTTTGGGGACTTAGTCATACATTCTTTGTTAAGGCCAATGTCCTGAAGGGTATTTCCTAGGTTTTCTTCTAGGATTTTTATAATTTTAGGTCTTAAGCTTAAGTCTTTAATCTATCTTGAGTTAATTTTTGCGTATGGTGATAGATAGGCATCTAGTTTCATTCTTCTGCATATGGCTAGCCAGTAATCCCAGCACCCACTTATTGGGTGGGTGTCCTTTCCTCATTGCTTATTTTTGTTAACTTCATCAAAGATCAGATGCTGGTAGATGTGTGGCTTTATTTCTGGGTTTGCAAATTTTCAATAAATAATCTGGGACTAACTTTTAAATGGGTCATTTAAAAAATGGAATTAGATGTTTACCTTATACCAAAATAAGAATCAATTTCCGGTGTATTAAAGACTTAGAGTAAAATGCAAAATTATAAAACTCCTAGGAGATGACATAAGAAATGATCCTTCTGACCTGGATTGAAAACTTTTTGTTCAATACATAAAAAACCTCTGAAGAAACATTGGGAGACACTGAAAGGGTAACAGTTTAGAATTCTGTTCCAGCAAGTCACCAAAAAAAAGGAGATACTTCACATCGGGCAAAAAATATGTTCAAAATCTAATTTGGGTGAATTACAGTGTTTGGAGAAAGCATTAAACATAAATCAGCCAACACGGGCTTCTCATGCAGAGGCCTCCTTCTCACACCCCAGTAGAACTGGCTACCCTTTCTGACAACAGCCAGATAGTCTTAGGAAGGCAAAGCAAGAAAAAAGTGCAATTCACACTCATCAACAGAAAATATGGGTCATTGAATTATCTTGCATAAGTAATAAAATAAATATTAAAGGTTAATATTGAGTCACAGAGGGCTTACCTTCCTATCAATATTAGCGAATGTAGTACCTTAGCACCTGAAAGCTACACTTTACATTTTCATCTGTAAGATAGATAAAAAGAAGTGATTCCTAGAGCATATAAAAATCATTTATAGCCAGGGACATCTGCCATGAACTTCCTCCAAAATTATTTGGTTATAAGACAATGAATCATGGAAGTGCCATTAAAAGCTGAGGCTAGAAAATATAAGAATTTTCCCTCCAGGCCAGTGCTAACTGGTGACTCCACAGTCATTGCCATAAATATTTTAACCCCTGTGCTTCCTCATATGAACCACCAGCTCATAGGAGAACTATAAAATCCAGATAACTATAAATAATTTCTTCTCCTTTTTCTTTTTCCTTCTCTGTCTCTTTCTCTCCTTGCATCTTTCCCTCCTCCCTTTCTTTATTCACTCTCCCTTCTCTTTACTCCCCTCTTCTTCCTCTTCCTCCTTTTCCTCCTCCTTCACTTTGCCCTCTCTTTCTTTTTCCTTCTTATTTTGTAGAAACAAAAATGACTCATAATTGAAGGTATAACTTCTTTTTCTTAATGAGGGAAGTAGTAAAATCTTTCAATACGGGGCATATATGAAACTGATCTTGATAAATAAAAAAATATAACTCCAATGTGTTTCTAATATCAGATGTTTATAATATTCTCAGGAGTCTAGGACAATTTTTCCCTGCATGCTGGAAAGAGAAGAAAGTCTTATTTCCCTGATCTAAATAATTTCAGGTACATAGTAGATCAATAAAGCAGAGCTGGCATAAAACAATGATTATTTCATAAGGACAAGTCCTTTTGAAATAAACATAAAAGTCTAGACTTGTAGCTGTGACTTCTTTTATAATGACAGCAGATATGAAACATGAATTGCTTTCTTTACTACAAAAACAGCTTTGCAATACTGGATGGGAGAAGACTGAGAATACAATTTTAATAACTGTCCTGAGAACACATTGACCTCTACTTTCAAGCTTCTAGTTTATATAGTCAATTTAAGTTAAAGAACGTGGATATTGCTCCAAGATTTCTGTCTATCATCCCCTCTCCTTTTTCAGCTCCACTGTCTCCTACCAGTTTGCCCCAGCAACTTCATGGCAGCTGAGGACACCCTGTCCGGCTAGGTGAGCAATTTCTGAAGATTCAGGGCAAGGTCACCAGCTGGCATTAAGGTTAAAGTGGCTTCTCAGTGCTAGAGAGTCACCAAGGTTAATTGGGATGTCATATACGCTCATATTCACGCTCACTCTGTGCATTTAAATTTATACATCACCAAAAAAAAAAAAATTAAAAGAAAAAAAGAAAAGACATCGAAGACTCAGCAAACATCATTCCCAATCTGGCACCACTTCTCTCCTATGTCTTGCTGGTTTCTGATTCATTCCTCTGCTCTGTCTTCCTATTCTCTTCCTAGGCTGGTCCTTTAAGAATGAGGACTGTGTTTTTTGCTCCTGGCTGCTCTCTATAACATCTGTGACTGCTAAGGGATGCGGCGGCCTCCTCTGAGAAGGGATTATGCAAACATTAGACAAGGGCTGTAGGGATGTGGCTCTACACCGCCTGTTTTGTATGCAAAGTTTCAACACTCTCCGCTGAACTCTTCAACCATCCTTATTTGATCCTCACCTCATCATGTGCTTTGGGTGTTTTCCATTTTATATTTCTTCACTTATTTCTTCAGGGTTTCCCCTTTGGCTGGGGTTGAACAAGGAGCTACAAGAAGGGTAGTGTAGCTGGCTACTCTTGAGATACTAAGTTTGCGGGTAATCAGAATCTTGGCTCCTGTGACATACTCTCTGTTGATACACCTTGGTTATGCTGTATTATATAGGGAAAGAGACTTTGCAGATGAAATTAAGGCTTTGGACTTTAAAATAGGGAGATTATTGGGAGGAACCAATCTAATCACATAAGGCCTTAAAAGCAGAGAACTTTCTCCATTTGTAAGCAAAGAAAGATTCATCAGAAAAGGAAGTGAAAGAGATTCAACATGTGAAAGGGACTACAGCCCACTGTTGCAGGCTTTGAAGATGAAGAGAGATTTATTATAAGAAATTAGCTTAAATAATTATGGAGGCTGAAAAGTCCCAAGACTTGCAGAGTGAGTTGGCAAGCTAGAGACACAGGAAGAGCCAGTATTTTAGTTTGAGTCTGCATGCAAGGAAAAAAACCCCATGTCTTTTTTCTTTCTTTTTTTTTTTCTTTTACTTTACATTCTGGGATACACGTGCAGAACGTGCAGGTTTGTTACATAGGCATACATGTGCCATGGTGGTTTGCTGCACTTATCAACCTGTCATCTAGGTTTTAAGCCCTGAATGCATTAGGTATTTCTCCTAATGCTCTCCCTCCCCTTGCCTCCAACCTCCTGGCAGGCCCCAGTGTGTGATATTCCCCTCTCTGTGTCCATGTGTTCTCATTGTTCAACTCCCACTTATGAGTGAGAACATGCGATGTTTGGTTTTCTGTTCCTGTGTTAGTTTGCTGAGAATGATGGTTTCCAGCTTCATCCATGTCTCTGCAAAGGTCATGAACTCATTCTTCTTCATGGCCACATAGTATTCCATGGTGTACATGTGCCACATTTTCTTTATCCAGTCTACCATTGATGGACATCTGGGTTGGTTCCAAGTCTGTGCTTTTGTAAATAGTGCTGCAATAAACATACTTGTACATGTGTCTTTATAGCAGAATGACTTATAATCCTTTGGATATATACCCAGTAATGGGATTGCTGGGTCAAATGGTATTTCTGGTTCTAGATCCTTGAGGAATTGCCACATTGTCTTCCACAATGGTTGAACTAGTTTACACTCCCACCAACAGTGTAAAAGCATTCCTATTTCTCCATAGCCTCACCAGCATCTGTTGTTTCCTGACTTTTTAATAATCACCATTCTCATTGGTATGAGATGGTATTTCATTGCGGTTTTGATTTGCATGTCTCTCATGACCAGTGATGATGAGCTTTTTTTTCATATGTTTCTTGGGGGCATAAATGTCTTATTTTGAGAAGTGTCTATTCATATCCTTCAACCACTTTTTGATGGGGTTGTTTTTTCTTGTAAATTTGTTTAAGTTCTTTGTAGATTCTAGATATTAGACCTTTGTCAGATGGATAAATTGCAAAAATTTTCTCCTATTCTTTAGGTTGCCTGTTCACTCTGATGATAGTTTCTTTTGCTGTGCAGAAGCTCTTTAGTTTAACTAGATTCCATTTGTCAGTTTTGGCTTTTGTTGCAATTGCTTTTGGTGTTTTAGTCATGATGTCTTTGCCCATGTCCTAGTTCTAAGGCATTAGGCAGGAGGAATTCTTTCTTACTTTGGAGAGGGTCAGTCTTCTGTTCTCTTTAGGCCTTCCCCTGATTGGATGAGGCCCACCCTCATTAGGGAGGGCCATCTGCTTTACTAAGTCTATTGATTCAAATGCTAAGCGCATCCAATACCATTCTCATAGAAACACCTGGAATGATGTCTGGCCAAATATTTGGGTGCCCTGTTACTCAGTCAATTTGATACATAAAATTAACCATTACAGGGGCTATGAGCTGGGGACCAACAGCCTTTAAAGGCAGAGAATGACATCCAGCTGACAGCTAAGATGGAAAGAGGGACCTATGGCCACATGGAACTGATTGGTGCCAATAGCCTGAATGAACCTAGAAGCAGATCCTCCCCTGCCACACCCACAAGCTTCCATATAAGAGGCTAGGGTGGCCAACACCTTGATTCTGGACTCGTGAGACCCAGAGCAGAGGAATCATCTGCACCCACCCAGACTTCTGACCTGCAAAATGTAAAAATAATAAATTTGTGTTGTTTTAAAGTCACTTTGTTTCTGGTAATTTGTTATGGGAAATCAATGTGTTATTTTTCTCCTTATAATTTTCCATCTCTCTTTCTTCCATTTAAACAGGAAGTTGGCTCTGTGTTTTAGGGAGTCATGAGGGTAGGTGGAGAGTATGTCCAGAATTTGTCTTCACATTTTAAATAAATTTATATTTCAATATAAATATTAATAAAAAATAAGATACATATACATACATTTAAGTATATAATAAAATAAAAAGTATAAAATATTTCTACTTTATATGTATATTTTGATGAAATATAAGGCCATAGGGAAAAGGAATTCTTGAGTTTAGATAGAGTGTCTAGATGAGAAGAAATCAGAGGCAGGAAAGGGAAACTGTTTCCTGTAACCCTGATCTCTCACTGGAGTTGTGGGCAGGAGACTGGGAGGGAGAAGTAAAGGGACCACCAGAGGGTCCTTAGGAACTGACCGCCAGAAAGGACACATTGCCTAGAACGAGGTTGGGGGCTGGGCCTGATGAAAGACCTCCACTGGGAGCATCACTTGAAAGTCCAAGAGTGATGTGAAGCCTGTGCCGCTGCTCCTATGCTATTCCTACACTGCACACACCTCCACTTTCACCTGGGGGGCATGAAGGGATGAGCTTGACAGTCCCCTAGGCTGGGAAAGATGTGGTCAACAACCCCGCCACTTTCCAATAGCAAAACCACGGATCTCTGCCTCCACTCAGTTTCCCCTTACATTCAGGGGTTTGTGGGGTGTCTTATACATGTTCTCCCACGCACAGGCCTTTCAGTCATCCCTCGCATGGCCAATCTCCTGGGCTCCACTCTGTGGGTTGTGATGATGTTTCTGGTGCTACCAGCCCACAGTTCTGCTCTGCGTCCCCAGTCTGAACAGTCTGAGTTCTCCACTCAGCACTCTGCGTCTGTTTCAGGCACCTCAGCAGGGAAGGGTTCCTCAGTTCTACCCTGGGAGCTACATGGTGACACATTCTACAAAGTGGCACCACCTCCTGGCTTTCTTCAACTCACAGAAATATCTCCAAAAAGCAGGTGACCACATACTTTAACACCTAAATCTGAGCACTTTTGATAATGAAGGGAAGGAGCTATTGATAATGATGCCAGGACAATAGGCATCTAAGACAAGGTTATCCCAGGCAAATCAAGTGATATGGTTTGGCTCTGTGACCCCACCCAAATCTCATCTCAAACTGTAATCCCCATGTCGGGGGAGGGATCTTGTGTGAGGTGACTGGATTATGGGGGCCATTCCCCCATGCTGTTCTTGTGTTAGTAAGTTCTCATTGGATCTGATGATTTAAAAGTGAGTGGCAGTTCCCCGCTTGCTCACACTCTCTCTCCTGCAACCATGAGAAGAAGGCCCCGGCTTTCCCTTTGCCTTCTGCCATGATTGTAAACTTCCTGATGTCTCCCAGTCATGCTTTCTGTTAAGTCTGCAGAACTGTGATTCAATTAAGCCTCTTTTCCTTATAAATTACCCAGTCTCGGGTAGCTCTTGATAGCAGTGTGAAAACGGACTAATATCTCATGGGTGTCGTCACCCTAGGAAAAAGGCTCTTCTCTTGGTTTACATTGTTGGCCACAGCCTCTGCTGTCTGGTGCACTGTGGTAGGGGTCCTATCATGCCTCGGATGGGTGTCGGGAAGTGGGGAGGAAGATGCACTCACTGATTTGCTGGATTCAAGATCTCCCCTCTGTTTCCTGCTTACTCTTGCTGACAACCCATGCTGGGCTGTCTTGTTTTCCCTTGTTTCAGGTTGGGGCTTTCCCTGAACGTTTCTTGACCCTCAAGCAGATAGGTTCATGCCAGACTCTCTTTACGTACTCCAGGCAGACCGGGCAGGAGTGGATTCAAAGGTATACAGAGCTCATACTGCCAAACCGTGCATTTGCACGATGCTGAGTTATGGTCACACAACTAGAAAGGAATTGAGCCAGAACTAGAATCCAAGTCCTTTGAATTCCATTCCTGTGCTTTTTCTTCAACACCATGAAGTTTCAGGTAGCTACAGGATAGACTCCTGGGCATAATACCTACCATGCTTGGCTGAGCAGAACTAGGCTCTTCACGTTTCCTCACCACTTTATTACTCTCACATCCCATGGGATCGCATGACTGGGCCCACATATCTTTCCAAAAGTCATGCTTCCTCTATTTAGAAGAACAAAATGCAGCCTCTATAGAAATTACTGTGAACAGAAGTAAAGAAGAAAACTCACCTGAGCTAAAATTTTTTTTAATGAGAAACTAATTTAGTAGCCCTCTAGTTTGAATATTCATGCCTTTGGTCACAGGGGAGGCAGCATTTTCTTGACGGCAGGTGGAAGGCAAAGGTTTGGAACCTGGACCTTAAGATCCTTTTGTGTCTGCCATTGTACCGCCACGGAGCCTTGCTTGATTCTCACTACACAGTCTGAAGACACTGTCTGTGTACTCTCCAGAAGTGTCATACATTTAGATTTTATTGTTATAAAATGACCAGGTATAATTTTGTAAGGTGAGGCCAGAAAATATTGCAGCCTCTCCCACTCCCCCCACCTCCTTTTAAAGCTAGTTTATTAAGTTAAAAAAGGAAGAAATGTGCCTTCTAAAAAACAGACTAAATAAGACTTTTCTCAACCCTTGTCATTTAAAAGATGGTTTGTTGAAACTTCAGAGAGGTTAAACGTATGCCACAATTTGAGTGAAAAAAAAAAAAAAAACCACCACGGGCTTTCCAGGGTTGCAATTACAACCCTACTTAGTTGCCATGGTGATCACACAGCATATGGATTTTGTCAGATAAAGACATCAGGGGTGGTGAGAAGGGACAGTGTATTTTTTGAATCACCACATGCCAAGTGTCAACTCTTTGGCAGTTCTCTTTCAAAAAAATTTTTTTAAAGAAAAATATGTATCTGGATTGGGAGAGTGGGCTGGGGAGAGGAGCCAGGGTTTGGAAGAATAAAAAGCGGAAGATTCCTAGAAGTGTTTAAAGAAAATCTGAATTTAAAATACACTGAACATTAATGCCAAATTGTGTAATAAAGAGTCCTTAGGATTTTAGTGTTAGAAGTACCTACTACCTACCAAATACGTTCTGATAAAGGGTGGCCAATCTGTTCCAGTTTCTCCTCTCTTGTGGTTTCTCTTATTTTTATATGTCGTATCGTTTTAATGTTCCTCCCCCTGTTTTAACTGTATGTGCATCTAGGGTTATTTTGTTAATGAATTGTCAATCTCCTGGGCCAGTGATAAAAACTACACTGTAGAATAAGAATGTCTCTGTGCTGAAGACACAGGCCTCTAAGATGGAAAATGATCCTATATATTTCTACCTGTAACAAAAAGCAAAACAAAACAAAGCAAAACAAAAACCACTTAATATCCTATCAACTCTAATAAAACTTAGAATCCTCAATTTACAGTTATCATTCAGATTGTATCCAGTCGAAATGATTCCATCTGCTCTGCCAGCGGGAAAGTGAAATGAAAGGACTGTGCTCCATCTCTGTCCTCCACCTTGGGGGGTATGTGAGCCTTGGAGTTGCCTAGCCTGGGTCCATACTAGCTGTATGAGACTGAGAGATGGCAGAAACTCATCACAGCAACCGTGAGCTTCTGACCTTATGGACGTTACATTTTAGTGCAGGAAGAGGAACAATCGACACTGAACAAATAATATAGAAGATATTTTCAGAGCGTTTTAAGGACTTGCAAATAAAGAAACATAATCTTGTAATGGAGGGTCCCTCGTTGGGGAGGACAGAAGTGGGATGGTGGGTCAGGTACCTATTCCAAGACGGAGCATCTGAGGAGACCACTCGAGGAGGCGATATATGAGTTAGAATCTGAGAGGTGGAACACAGACAGCCAAGCAATGATCTGGGGAAAGACCAGAGGCAAAACAACACAAATACCCTAAGCAGACAGGAGTTTGGCTGAAGCAGAATGAGGATGAGAAGAGGGTATGAGAAGAGGCTGCAGAAAGGGGTAGGTCATGAAGGGCCTGGTGGTCCAGGATATTGAGTTTTGGTTTCACTCTATTTCCTCAGGAGAAATTATAGAATTATATCAAAATGCTCCAGAATTTGTGAAAATCTGAAGGATGAGATGCCCTAGGAAGATGCCTGTGGAAAAGAACAGATGGGGTTGGATACGCCCAGGATGTTATGCAGAAGTCTCAGCCAGTGCCTGGGGCTGACTTCACTGGTGATTCCCATTCCTGGCCCTCCACTTCCCTCCAGGTAAAGTGAGTGGGCAAAGATTGGGCAACAGTTTGCAAGCCTTGATGATCGTCATGATAACTTGGTGAGCTTATTAAAAATGCAGGTTCCCAAACCCCATCCAAGGCTTCCCGAATCAGTATCACAATGATGAGGGCCAGAGAACCTCTCTTTCTGTTATATCCTCCTGGATGAGCCAGATCATCGGTCATGTTGGGACTCCTGGTGCAGGGCCTAGGAGCAGGCAAAGTCTACTGATGCCACTGAGGCCCAGGACATAAGAGTGAAAATTGCTTTCTATCTTCACAAATAGGGAGTCAGGAGGCTACAGGTGCTCCTGAACAATGCATTCAACCTCGATGGAGGCAAGCCTGGGGCTCTAAATTCCACTCTGTTCCTTCTCCTCCCTTTTCGTGTACAATAGCACCCCCCTGGTGAGGGCTTTATGAGGCTTGGTTCTTCTTAGAATCTCAAATTGCCAATCTTAACTTGCTTAGTGCTTCTCACTCTTAAAATGAAGATGATTTGTAGGAATTGCAAACTTGTCTGTGTATGAAAATGGTGTGTCTGTCTCTTTAAATAGAAAGGCATTAGGGAATATTAGCCAAGGCTAATTATGCAGATCACTTATAGCTAATAATAAAAATTTGCCTTAGGCTTTGTGGGAGTGTCGCTTTTAGGGACTAAGGGTTGGTTTTCCTTCCCTTGTTGTTTTACATATTTCCAAATTAGTTTAAATGTGATAATCTGCAACACTGATAATTATAAATGCTTAACTAAATAGAAATGTGTCAATCTTGAGACAGGCTCCTTATAAGACAAGTAAGACAAAACCACTGATCCAAGCAATCTCCTTACACCGTACCCGTTAGCTATGGAGGGCTTATTTACAGAAGTGAAAACAAAACAAAACAAAACAAAAAATCCTCCCAATCTCATTCAGCCTTCTGCCTCTTTCTTGAAGCCAGTGTGGGCATCAGAAAATGTCCACTGTATAGACATCTGTTTGAAGCGAGACCCCGATCAACATCGAATTTAATACAGGTCAGTGAACAAGTATTAAAAAGCAAGGTCTCTCGTCTGCTTCCAATCTATACTGGATTAAAAACAATGATTTAAAGGTGAAAGGCTCTGTGCCCGGGCCGCGAGCTCAGTGCCACGCAGCGCTTTGGCCATTCTTCAGAGCTGAAATCCTTGGCACCATGTTTTCCTGAGGCCATCTTCATCAGACAGGCCATTGCTCGGTCTCATCCTGCCAGAGAATTTATTATATTGATTTGGGGAATAAGGTTAATTGAAATGAACTTTTGGTTTTAAAGGTAGCTTTGGTGCAAGCCTCAACAATTAAAATGGAATTCTTCTCCTTTAAATGACTTGGGCTCATTTGACTGCCTGGACAGCGGCTGTTTAGAACAGAGGCAGGCATAATTTTACAACGTGAAATGCTCATTTACTTTTCTCCTGTTGCTATAACAACTCACTTTTGAACCAGACATGGTGATAGAAAGCCTTGGCTTCGCAATGAATTTCACATTGGTTTTGTTTAGATTTTTCAATCCGTTCGCTTGGAACTGCAGCTGGAAGTGCAGGAATAGATTTTACACTTTCCTTTTTTAGAAACCTTGCTTAGGACCAAAGCTTTGTGTTTCCAGCTTGTCTCAAGGGTTGAAAAAAAAAAGCTACACCCCATGTGCAGTTTATGATTTTTCTGACATAAATCATATTTCAAACTCAGATTGTGCTCTTCTTTCCCTTAAAGGTAACACCAGGGTTTTTGGCGCTTCTGGCAGAGAAATATGACTGTCAATTCATTCTGCTTTTGAATCTTCTTCTGTCCGAATGTTACCAGCAAGACCTGTGTCTCTGCAGGATTTGGGGATCTGTAAACCTCAAAATCCTGTTAAGCCTCACACTGCATAGCAACATGCTTTGTTTCTTAATGACTCCAAGGGAAAGGCAAGTAAATTTGGCAAACATAAAACAGACAAATATTTTCAGAAAAACACAAAAGAGTAATCACACCCAACAAGACTCCAATTCTGCTTCCTTCCCCTTCTTAAAATCCCCCACCAATAACAGGAGCTCATGCGGGCCTAACATTTACTTCCATGCTTTTGGGAGCACTAGGTGATTTGAACACAGGCAGAATTAAGAATTGAACTGAAAAACAGGCTCAAATGTTTGAGATGAAACAAATGTTTTCCAGTCAATATCTATAGTTTCCTTTTTGGGAAGATAAACCACAGAATAGTTTTCATGGCTTGATAAAATTGTTTAAAATCGTGGAATTCTGGAGGCTAAGAAATAACATGTGAAAAACAATGCCAAGAAATATAAGCTTCTCCTCCCCACACTCCATCTCTAGTAAGATAGGAAGTGGCCATCTGCCAGTTCTGGCCCTGTGGACCTGGTTACCTCCTTTTGTCCGTAGGTCTTATGAGGAGGAAGAGCCAAACTGTTCATCAGTAGCTTCTATTCTTTAAATATTAAGATTAAATACACAGACATTGACATGGTAAACACATTTAAGATCCTAAGGCATCCTATGAGTGTCAATGAGATGGTGCAACATGTACCAGCACCAGCATTTTCATCTTCTTTGGATATGCTGTTTTGCTCTTGAATTACCTACGCAATTCTGTGAGGCATACACCCAAACATGGCTAGAAGGTATGCTCTGTGGCAGAAACATACACAACACATTTGTTTCTGGCGGCAATACAAAAAATATGACCTATTTTGGAACATAATAACGATGACCTTTACGTAGAGATATTCATTTTCAATGCTGGTGAATCCATTAAAATTAATCTCCAAGCACAGAATCAAAAGAAAAAAAACCTAGTAATGAGCCTGATTCTTCTCCCTCTTTCTCTCTCTCTCTCTCTCTCTCTCAGTAGAGAGGGAAAAACATCAAACATTATCCAAGAAGCTCAGGCAACTGTGAAAATTCACATTTCTGCTAGAGCAGAGGAGAGCCTGGTACAACTTAGCCTCTTCGCCAGGCAGCCTGTTTGGAGTCTTTGCTGGATAAACAGCCATTCAGAAGTGTACATTTGGAGTCTTCCAAACTCACAATTTCTATCAGGTTGGTGCAAAAGTAATTGCAGTTTTTGCCATTAAAAGTTAACTTTGTAAACGAAGTATGGAAGAAGGAGAATCAATACTTGAGCACCTCTAGGTGTTAGGTGCTGGTTTCGTTTAAAATAAAACACATCCTAAGCAGTTTTATAATCATAAGTGTGAAAAATAGATCAAATAAACTCAGGGAGGCCTACAAACTTGTTGTTTGGCAAACTCTTGGAGCTCATATCAGTTCACATATTCACTAGTCCTAATTTTCATATCTGGCTTGATAAGCAATTTAAAAAATATTTTTATATTTTAGAGTTATGAGGGGAGGATAAGATATTCTTTTATAACATCAGCAAAAATTTTCACTTTTTTTCTCAATAACTTCTTCATAATTTATGACTTTTAACTGTTTCCAAAAAGGGCTGAAGAAGTCATTTTTTTCCCTCTTCATGACACACATGTTGCTTTCTTATAAAAGTCATCTGGATACATTCAAAGTTAAGGGTGACACAGTTCATGGGAGAACAGTATTCAATAATCTTATTAATATTTCAATAGCAACCAAAGGGAACACAGTGGGAGCTGGCACTGAGCTCTCGAGGCCTTCTTTAATGACCGGGATGAATGAGGCGAGCATGGCCTCCTCTGCATGACTTGGGCAAACTTTCATATCCCCATTGACAGCTGGAGAAGTGGTCACAAGCAACTTGTCTGTATCACAGACCCATGAGTGGTGGGCCTAGATCAAAACCCTAGACACATGGATCAAACCACTAGGAAACACTGCCTCATAAATATCTGTGTTCAGAGAGGAGCCAGTAAAAAAAGAACATTTTGAGAGGGAAAATAGCAAGAAGAAATAACAGATGTAAAAGAAGTATACCAATCTAGGTGCAGAAATTCTGAAAGTGACCTTGAGTTAATCACACAATGTTACAAGTATTCCAAAATACTATACACAACTAACAGCAAGGAAAGTGCTGGACTGAAGTGAGACCATAACAGAACTTCATCCATTCACTCAATGATAAAGAAAAACAAAAATAAAAAATATTTTGAGTGGTCATAACACGCCAGTAACTGTGCTAATTATTTTGGGAACAAAGACTAGTAAACCACAGTCTTTGCTCTCAGGTAGAAGTCTTATTAGCAGGGGTATATATTAATAGAAACAAAGCCATCCTGCTTTAGTAAGTGCTAAAATAAAGCGCATTGGCAGAGGAGCTAGGGAGGGCACCTCAAGAGGTGATATGTGAACTAGGTCTTGTATGAAAGAAAGGAATGTTCCAGATATAGATATGAAGAGGGACTGGAGACAGAAAAGATTCCAAGTTGGAAGTATGTCTATTACGTGTGTGGCTATTTGGTAGTGAAATATTAATATCTCAATAGCGACCAAAGGGAACGGTAAGAGCTAGCACTGAGCTCTTTGAGGCCTTCTTTAATGACCTATAATGTCATGCTCAAGATTTGATGCTATGTTACCTCATTGCAGAGTTTTATTAGCAGGAGGGTAGTGACATGATGGGGTTTGTGTTTTAGCAAGCATTCCTGCGCTAGTGTGGAAAATGGACTACGGATGGGGAGAGGCACATCAGGAGATAATGGCATCAACCTCTGGAGCAGCTTTTGAGGCCTCAGTTTAGGCAGGTGACAGTTCTGAAAGCCTATTCAAGCATACTAGTTTGTATTACAATTTGCCAACCGAATAGAGGTCTACATGACTGTATGGCAGAAAGATAAAGTTGCCAAAGCAACAGATTTAAGCTGTAATGCTTGGGAGTTTTCCAATTATACGCACAGTTTAGGTGCAGAGAGGAGAACCATGCATTCCTTCCTTCCTTTCTATTGTATTCTCTGAAACTGATCCTTCATATGTAAAATGATGGTAACCACAGCACCTCTCTCATGGTGTGGTTATGAGAAAAGAACAGGATAATTCCTGTGACATGCTTAGCCAGGGGATGGCAAACCTTAGTCACTCAAGAAATGCTAGCTCTGATTATGTTATCTGCACAATTATCTCACTTGGTTTGTGTGTGTGTTGGGTAGGAGGGTGTCTATGTGTCTGTGTGAATGTGTTTGCGTGGTGGGCGTGCATGTGTGTTCATGTGTCTGTGAGTGTGTTTGATGGGTATATGTGTGTGTGCGCACTGTGTGTGTGCTGGACCTCCACAATGCCCCTTTCTAAGCTCTGCTGCATTTTTTGTTTTCAAAAATTCCCTAGAGCACCCTTTATTGGCCTATTTCAGAGAGTGAAAAGAGCATGAGATCTTTACTGTAAGACCAAGTTTATTTACTTATTGACATGTGAAAATTATACTTCAGTGCTCATAAATGAAGTTTTATTAGAACGGAGCTATACACACTCATTTACATATGGCTACTTTAGAGCTTCAATAACATAGTTGAGTAGTTGTGATAGAGACCATATGGCCTGGATAACCTAAAATATTTACTATTTGGCCCTTTTGAGGAAAAGTTTGCCAATTCCTGATATAAGCAATCAGGAATGGTGACCCACATTTGCAAACTGATGCAAAACTGGTCAGAATCCACCTTGCCATAAAATGTAATGTTGAAACCATACCTTCCACAGAAGGAAAATCAATGGCATCTCCATCAGAAAAAATTCACGCAAGACTAAAGTTTTAAAAAATAAAATAAAGAACTAGAAAAAGTTAAGAATACCATATGTATTAGTCCGTTTTCACGCTGCTGATAAAGACATACCCAAGACTGGGAAGAAAAAGGGGTTTAATTGGACTTACAGTTCCACATGGCTGGGGAGGCCCCAGAATCATGGTGGGAGGCAAAAGGCACTCTTACATGGTGGCAGCAAGAGAAAATGAGGCAGATGCAAAAGCAGAAACTCCTGATAAAACCATCTGATCTCATGAGACTTATTCATTACCGTGAGAACAGCATGGGGGAAACCACTCCCATGATTCAAATTATCTCCCACCAGGTCCCTCCCACAACATGAGGGAATTATGGGAGTACAATTCAAGATGAGATCTGAGTGGGGTCACAGAGCCAAACCATATCACCATACCCTTGGGGTGCTGAAGAACCATTTTGTCTTTCACTTGGATCCTCTTTTGTTCTCCATAGTCCTGATGACAAAAGTTTGATGCACGTTCTTGCCATCATCCTTGAAAATGACTGCTATAGGCATACTTTCTATATTTAAGAAAAATAATCTCAACCAACCACCCACAAAGAAAAAGAATGTAACACTCAAAGGACCCTGTGAAAGAAAATAAAACTTTAAGTCCTTCATGGGGAAGTTTCATGAGAATGCTAAACTTCCTGGGACTTTTGAAAGGTATTTCTAGAAGCAATACTGAAATTACTCTGTTATTCAATTCATTTGTCATAATATCTCTCCCTCCTGTTTGAAATGTAGGGGAGTGAACTCCCCTGAGCATCTTATTCCATTAAAAGGATTTATGTAGCTGTGATAAGTCAGCAGTTATATAGGTAGATTGAGTGTGCCATTACAAAACCCCACTCCAAAGTGGCATTTCTGCATACTTACGGTATGCCACTTTCTGTCTCTTGCTCAGTTTCCAAGAAGGCTGCATTGACTCATGGAGAGAGATGGAATGGTGTCAGAGATCCAGGTTCATAAGCAGCTTTGCCACTTACTAGGTGTTTGATCCTGGACAATGACTTTATCCTTATTCACATTATAAAAGGTAGAAATACTACCTAGCTTTGAAGCTACTTTGATTCAAAAATGAATATGTAAAACATTTATCACATGATCTGGCATTGCAGAGGCTCAGTAATTGTAGTTATTATCAACCCACCACTATCCTGTCAACAAATCACGTTAGAAAGTATTGTCTATTCAGTTCATGTAGCTTATAGATTACACAAGTGGTGAGAGGAAGTTTGTGAACAATTCTTTATTGTAAATGCAACTCACAAGATGCCATCCAACAACTTTGATTCACTGGGATTTAAAATTTCATATCAAACAAGAAGTGAAAAATATTCCTTATCAAGGCATCACATAAGTAGGGCATACAATAGTAACCTCAGATGTACCACTTGAATACTGCAGGGTGTTATGCAAAAATGAGAAATAGAGCCACACACAGGAATGTATTCAGCAGAAGACTTAATAGAAGAATTGGAAAACAACAGCCATCTTAAAAGTTCAAACAACATAAAAATAAGCAACAGGATTCAGTGCCACCAACACACAACTAAGGCAGCACCAGGGGGAAGCACTCTAGCCCATGCAGTTGGACATTTACGAAGAAGCCCAAAGCCTTTGATGACAGTGCTGACATTTCTTTAGTGAAAGGCACTTGGCTTTGGAAATGATTCTCCCAGGCAGAAAGGACAATCTGTGTTTGATTGGAACCAGCATGCAGAAAGGCCAGTGTTTCACCACAAGCCTGTCTCTCTGTGTCGGTTTATGCTAGGATCTAACAGCTGCTGAAGTTCAGGGACGCCTTCTGAGCAGTACCTGGGGTGGTATTCAGTACAGTCAGCATGCCCCTACAAATCACTGCTGAACAAAACTAGAGATCACAGACCAAAAAGAAACCCCAAAAAACAAAAGCACACAGAGACCAAAGAATAAACACAACCATCAGTCTAGTTCAAGGTAGACTACAGGAGAGAGAAAAAGAGAAATTTTAACGAAGCCCCTTAGTTCAGGGCAAGGCATCAGGCTTCCCCTTTACCTGCCCAGCGGCTGTAGGAGGCTGAGGGCCCTGGGTGTTCTGAATGCTTGCTCCAAACAAACAAGAAAGGTCTAATCTTCCTGTGGAGCCAGCATGCTCAACAAGCGACCAAAGCAAACTCAGATGAAGACATTCTTCCGGCTACCTCTCCGGCCCATCATCTCCAAATCAAACGCTTCTTTCTTGTGCGTGCTTCTCCAGAGAGCAGTGCAGCCAGCAGACAGAGACCAGGATTTCTTCCACAGCCACTGCTGGATACTGGGCGAAGTCAGCCTCACAGAGAATCTATGTTATCCTGTGCTGACTGTGTCAATGTGCTTTTCTTAGTCTGTATCACTTAAATAACCTCTACTGACATCAAGATGTCTAATTTGTAGTCAATCAGCCACTTCCCTGGTTGTAGATGAAATCGGTATACATATTCCCACTTGCTACAGGTTGGCGTCACATAGAAATAAGCATCCTCCTCTCATCTATGGGTCGGGGACAGGGCAAAAAGTTCTCATCATTCAATCCCTTATTGCCAAAAGCCTCAAACACCATTCTTTGCTCTCAGCTTCTGCCCTTTGAGCACGAAAGTCAGATCTACCCCAAGTCTCCTCTGTTGACTTCCAAGCAGTCACTTGAAAGAAGCCTTATCTTAATTAAGTCAAAACCCCTAGTTGTCCTTGACCAGGCTATGCCAAAAGCACACTGTTAGGCTAGCTTGTCCTTTAGTGTAACCTGCCTTGAAAGAGGAAGCTGTTTAGAGGTCCAGAGAATACCCTTCCTTGTCTCTAAGACTGACTTAAGATTGTTTTAGAATTGATCGGAACGAGAACACAAAGCTGTAGAATCATACTATGCTCCATTTGGAGAAAGCTGGAAAGCTTTCAGAAGTGTTGATTTGAAGAAGAAAACATCTTTGGGTGCAAATATTTAAATATAACACTTTTTTTCTAAGTGATTTATAGTTCTTAGCCTTTCAATGAATTATTATTTCCATTTTATAAATGAAGAACTTGAAGCCAACTTTCTTCTATATTGGCACTACTGGGTTGGGAATGTGCCCGTTGCCACTGTGGGAAGACTGGCAGCTGCCACTTCAATCTGGTGGTAGGCTCTGGAAGATTCAGCCTTCGGGCCGCCAGTTCCACTCTTGGTTGGCTAAAGAATTATCCAACGAATCTTCCTCTTTCTCTGTCCTGAACCTTCCCTTCTAACAGTATAGGTTTTCAGAAATCTGATACTCAGTCCAAAAGAGCATCCTTTTGGAGGAGAATCAAGGTGTTAGACACCATGATTTGAGCCACTGGAATGACAGCCAATTGACAATTTCTAGAGATTTTGTGAGCTGCTTGACATCAGATTGGTAGTTGAAAATTGGCTACTTTGAAAATATTTACACCACAGATATCAGCGAATGCTACAAATTGGATCTTCCTTCCTATCCCAGGATACAGCTGTTCAACAGTTAATAGCACACCACTGAACAGAAATACAGCAAATGAGATAAGAAAGGCCAAAAATGGAGAGTCTCCATCCCTAGATGCTCGGAACCACGTCTATCTGAGGAAAAACCAGAAAATTCCTTTACAAGCCAATAAACAACAAAAAAAGCGGATGTGACCAGATTGGTCCATTTTTAATTCTTGGCATCATGGTGCATTTTAGGCTTATTTTTAAAATTTTTACAAAAGTAGTAAATGAATATATTCTCATTGCAAAAATCATTGAAATAATATAGAAGTATATGGAGTAAAAAAAAAATCCCTTTCCATCACCTTCCCATTTACACTGCACTTCCCAGAGAGTTCCTTGTCAGTTGTGTGTACCCTTCCAGTTTTTATTCTATGCACCCTACACGCACATGCACACACACACATCCACATATTTATATGCACTCCTCTGCATTTTGTACTCTTATAAAATCTAGTCTGGTGAAGGTATTCAAAGATGCTGTTCCAACCTACAATCACCAAACCTCTTCCCATTAACTGAAGCTCATTCTCATTTGAGCAGAGATGATTTCTGCTCACTGCACATTTACTCTATTACCATTAATGCTTAAGGACATGCTTGAAAAATTCTGAAATATGTGATAAACTGGTATATTTTTGGTTCCACGATAAAATGCCCACTTCAATGCTGTCTATAGACCTCCCCATCATTCCAAACACAAATTAGCAACAAATAACTTGAAGAAAATATAATGACAGAGATAATAGGCTTCATATGTAAAAATCAATTATTATGAAACATTTGGGGGCTACTTTATATAAATACCTCATAAAATTGGTTTTGTTTATTGATATTTCAGGAAAACAACTATGTATTTGAAATGCCAATTATATTGTTGAAAAATATTATTAATTGCCTGGTATAAAATAGGATCATTATCTCACATGATATAAATCATGGAAAGTATTTTAAAAACTGTAAAGTGCTACACAAATAGTAGCTACTGATGGCCTGCATAAAACAGATAGTTGTTCTCTCTTTTTTTGCATATATTATTAAATGCGCTGTATATCGAGCGTGCATTCCTTATGCTTTGCCATGTTTCACACGATTTTCTCCATGTAAATGTTTATTCCTAACTCAGCGAGCAATTGTTTTGCATTATGCATAAGCCTTCAACTTTCAATATTCAGATAACTTAGAATTTCTATATATAATTTAAATTCCCTTCAGACAAATGACTCTCAATACATTTCAGTTAAATACTGCTAATTCTCAGGTTATTCAGGATAGGAAGAGTGGGCTTGGCAAGAACAATTCAAAATAGCTGATAATGCCCACGCATTTTTCAGGATGTGCCACATCTGTCTGGTGAGGATCTGAATAATCAAGCATTATGTTAAGACTGATTATTTCCCCTGTGGCCATGTGAAGTCCCCTGGCAGACACACATCTTCCATTTCCTCCTCGGTGTTCTGTGTTTGGCTTAGCACAATCCACTAAACACTATTACATGAATAACTGTGAAGGTAATAAAAACAATAACCAAACCATTAAATGCACTGAAGTCCATTCAAACATGTAGGGTCACTTGACATTTCTTTTATTCAAAGGCTATTTCCTAAATGTCCCAGTGACCGCTGAGCATTTGTTTCACATCCTCATGCTGCTAGTGGCATCTACATTTAATGTCAAAATAGCCACCTACTCTTCAAATAGAGCGACCGCTGTAGCTCCAAATCTTATAGCCTTAGGAAATGGATGCAAGCATTGATTTGATAGACTGAAGTTTATGCTTTTCCCCCTTTTAAATAAGCTCACCCTTTGGTAGCAGGCACTTAAGGGATTCCCCAAATATTTGCACACATTTCTGTCAGATAGCATCACCGTCACCACATGATTTAAACAAGCATGTATTCATCACACTTAAACCAGATGTCATCTGAGTAGATGAGAAATGAATCATTTGCTCCTGAGAGCTTGTTTATTTCTGGCAACACTTTCCAGCAGGGACTGTATAAATGAACAAAACAATTTTCTCATATCTCGATATGAGGATGAAAGTCCAAATACTACAGGAATAAGCTTTCCTCCAAGGTGGTGTTCCTTCAAAACAGACTGTCTTTTCCCTACAAAAAAGGGACATGTGACTTCCAGTCTTGGGGATGGAATCTCTCTTTGTGGCCACCTCCAACATAAAGAATCATTTCCATTGATTAAAGAGTAGCTTCCACCAACCAAAATGTGCCAGGAATGGTGGGCTCAGCATTTTGTTAACTTATCTCATTTAATCCTCCCAACAACTTTGGAGTAGGTATCTCCTCTCCATTTTACAGCTGAGGACACAAAGCTATAGAGAGAAGCTGAGTAAATTGCTCACGGATTTCCAAGGATTAAGTATGAGACAAATCAGTGGTTCACGCCAGGCCTTTTGACTTCAAAGCCTGTGCTACACTGCTTGAAGTCTCAGATTCTGGGCTGATAACCTTTTGGAGCCTCCTGTTCCTTATTTGTCGGATTAGGGAGTTGGGCAATAGAATAACCAAGAGTCTTTCCAGTTTTAGAATTCTAAAAAAATGTGAGCACTTCCCACCATATAAAACAGTTTATATCACATTTTTGCTCAGTTTGCACACATTCGTAACCTACATCTTATAAATATGCAGGAGGTTAGCCTGTCAATAAATAAAATACATCCTGGTGGTTTTCCAGTTTGATTACAATTCTTAGACAAGAAAACAGATGGCAACAGCCTTTGTAGCGCAAAACCTTGGGAATCAAAAAAATTTGTAAATTTCATTTTCTGGGTAAGTTAGGCCAAATGATCAGGGGAACACTATGTGGTTCTAAGTGCCATAGAGAATTATCACTAGGGTTACTTTACAGTTCCTGAGGCAACTGAATGGCTTAAAATAATGACTCTTCTAATAATGAGGATAAAACAAGAAAAGAGAGATGGTGAACAAATGATTGGTGAGGACTGCCATTCTGCAATATTAAGGTCTTCTTGATAAATCCTATAGATTCAGGCTAGCTCCCAGGTCAGAAGGTCATGATTCAGTGGCCAGAGGAGCTGCGGTGTCAACTTTAAATGATATCTCTCCCTGCTACGGACCTGGGAAGAGGTGGCATTTAAAGAAAAATATAAAATATCACTGATGCCCTATATGCTTATATCATCACCTGCTTCTTTCCTTTGAGGGTGAGGATGTAAAGATCAGAGGACCTAATCCATATAGAGTTGGCTGGCAAATGAAAGACCTTCCAAGAGCCACACTAGCGATAAGGAAAATGTGTGTCCCTTTCAGAAGCTGTTGCAATCTAATTTATTTCCTCCCCATGATGTGCCATAGATTTTAGAGTGCTCTTCTTTTTTCACATTCAACTAAGAATGTCCTCCTCCTCAATTTTGAAGATATCTCCCCATGGGATAAATTGCTGTTGATCAGAAAAAGTTTTCTAAAAGTTAATATAATGTTACAGAGTACATATGAACAGAGGCTGTGAAGGTAGCATTTATGTCAGGGTGGTAAGATTATAGGAGAATTTATTTCATGTTTTATATTTCCATTGATGTGGCAATAATATTGTTTTAATCATATATGCAGATGTTGAGGCGGGAAAAGCTAACATGATTAATGTAAGTTGATTGGTAACAACATAACTCCCACACATGGCTCGCCACAAGCAAAAAGTAAGTCCCTATTCTGTGTGCTCTCTGGGATCACCCATGGGAAGGATCTGAATTTCTGACAGTCTTAAATGTGACAGCAGCCTTTTAGCATGTAGACGAGTGCAGTAATTTGGCAGCAAACTCAAGACTCATGCTCACCAGACTGGTAGATCGGAAATAAATCACAGATGTCACACATGTTCTCTTAGAAGGGAGAGAATTGATAAGGTGCCAAATCCCATCACACCCACGCCGTTCTTGTTCCAATTGATAGAACCTCTCACCCTTGAAATTCTGACAAGTACTATTAGGGAAAGAGACTCTAACTCATATCTCTTCCTGACTCTTTATCCATCTTTCCAAAGAATGTCTATCTGAGCTCAGTCTCAGGCTCATTTAATTATGACATCTGAATCAATACTTCATGCTAGCCCCAGACTGCACTGGCTTGCTTGGCAGTTTCCAATATCCAAGACAGCCCTTCTAAAAATGTTCACCTTCTTATTTGAAAATAAGGTACCTGCCTTGCCATTGGGTTTCTTTATTTATTTTTAATTTTGAAATCAGTCATTACTTATAGGCCTTGCAAGATTTAACATATGTTTCCAAAAGCAAATGTGGCATTTTCTCAACTCAGATTCGCTTTCTGCCTCTGAAATGCTAAGGCAGAGACCACAGAAATGGAAATGAAACTAACACCAATTTAAATAAATTACAAGCTGACAACAATCTGCCTCAGTGATGTTTTAAATGAAATGTATTAACTGCAAAAATATCAGAATGCCTTGGGCTATCTTAAGAGACTCCATTTTGACACTGGGGTAGGTTTTTAGATATCTACATATAAAGGAACATAACATGAGGGAGGTTTAGAAATAAAAAAGGTTGCTCAATAATGGTTTGTTCTTAGTCTGTTCTGTCTGCTATAAAAAATACCATAAACTATGTAGCTCATGAACAGTAGATTTATTTCTCATAGTTCTGGAGGCTGGGAAGTCCAAAATCAAGGCAGATTCAGTATCTGGTGAGCTCTCACTTACTGTTTCATAAACAGTCATCGTTTTCACTATGTCTTTACATGGCAGAAGGGGCAAGGAGGTCTCCTTTATAAGAGAATTAATCCCATTAATAAGGGCTCTATCTTCATGACCTAAACACCTTCCGAAGACCCCATCTCCCAATACCATCACTTTGGGTATTAGGATTTCAATATATGAATTTCAACTTATGAATAAGATCAATTTATCTACTCATATTTATTGCACCAATCAGGTTCCAAATCTAGCATATTATGCTGAGGTCAGAACGTCCGTACATTCTGTATTCAAAGAACAGCTATGGTTATGCTCTTAGAGCATAGGTACTGGCCTAGAATCAGAACACTTAAGAGTTGTCCTTGATCATCAAATCTGCAAGCTTAATGCAAATCACCTGGAGTCTCAATTTCCTTGTCCATCAAATATTCAGAGGGAGAGAGAGCCTAGGATGTTGAACCTTTAAGTTGGAAAAGTCTGCGATTATAAGAACATCTCAACTGTGCATGCTTAGCCCTTAAAATGTTCATCAAGGAATTTTGGTCCTTTCTATATGTCTAGGCCTCTAGGTGGCTCCAAGCTACAGGCTTATATGTGTATATAAGGTAAAGTCCTATACGTGTCTCTAAGGTATAGGCCCCTAGAAGTCTATGTACATGGTTATAGGTCTATATATATCTATCAAAGATCAGCTTCTAAGGGCCTAAAAGCTGCAAGTCAATATGTGTCCATAAAGTGTAGGCCTAGGTATGTCTACAATGTTTAGACCTAGGTGTGGCTATAAGGTATGAGGTAATGCTTGTCTATAAGGTTTAGGTTCATATAAGTCTCAAATGTCTTGATAATGTCCCAAAGGGAGTCGAGGAATTAGTTAAATTACCTTGATAAGATTTTATCTAGTTTTTGGACTAAAGATAAACTCTACAATTATACTATGAGGAATAAAAAAGACAGGAACAAACAATCATGCACATACTCACATATACATATATAAAATTATTTCTTGGAAATATAAGGAAGAAGTCTGTATAAAATACAGATTTAATAATAAGTAAGTTCTTTTCATTGTTGGGAATTGAAAAGGAAAACATATAAAATCTTTTTAATGAAGCTTTGTAAGCTGTTAAATCAAAATCAATGGTTTGGTGACTGTTTTTAATGCTCCTAACAAAAATAAAAAAAAAGACTCTATATCTTTCCCCTGTTAGCACTTAGTCTTACTGCCACTGGCAGGACTTAAATTCTTTAAGCTTAGCCTTGTCCTAAAGGAGAAATAGCCATTATGATTTGTTGCCTTTGGGAATGATGTGTGATTGATGAGGGCTCAAATGTTCCAATGAGGGAAATATGAGGCCAAATACAGTTTGACAGATGTCCCAAACAATAATATTAATAGTTTACATTTATTATTGTCACTATCTTTTCAAATGCTTTGATTAGATTCCCAGTGTACGTTATGTACAAAATATTGTTTCTTGTTCATATCACTATGGTCATCTCAATGAGGCAATCAAAACCCACATGAAAAATTCTTCACAAAACACACAAAATATCCCAAAAGTGTTTTTGTGGATTGCTGCTTTTTATAGCTTCTATTAACTAGGTTCTGACAGTGCAGGGCGTGTCACTAAATAAACATTTATGAATGACCACAGAATAGAACTTCATCTCATTTACTATATGTGCACATAATAATCTTTTATGAATCCTAATATCTTTCAAAACACATCTTGAAAAACCTACAGTTTTTTTGGCTTATAGAAATTGCTGAGAAAAGATGAGAGAAGAACTCTATTTTTCTGCTTTTAAACTAATTTCCCATCATTTGCAGATCACTCAGCTTTCAAATTTTCACATAAGGAAAGAACTACAATTATCCAGCTCTGGCTTCTTAAACCCATGGTTTAGACTTTGCTTTATCCTGACTCCAGATACCTTCTAGGACCGTAAAACATATCGGTAGATCCTCTTTTCATCACCTGACTGCTTAGAAATAGTCTGTATACCACTTCTCAAAAGAAGACATTTATGTGGCCAACAAACATATGAAAAAAAGCTCATCATCACCGGTCATTACAGAAATGCAAACCAAAACCACAGTGAGATACCATCTCATGCCAGTTAGAATGTGATCATTAAAAAGTCAGGAAACAACAGATGCTGAAGAGGATGTGGAGAAATAGGAACACTTTTATACTGTTGGTGGGAGTGTAAATTAGTTCCATCATTGTGGAAAACAGTGTGGTGATTCCTCAAGGATCTAGAACCATAAATACCATTTGACCCATTACTGGGTATATACCCAAAGGATTATAAATCATTCTACTGTAAAGACACATGCACATGTATATTTATTGCAGCACTGTTCACAATAGCAAAGACTTGGAACCAACCCAAATATCCATCAATGATAGACTGGATAAAGAAAATATGGCACATATACACCATGGAATACTATGCAGCCATAAAAAAACAAGAGTTCATGTGTTTATACAGGGACATGGATGAAGCTGGAAACCATCATTCTCAGCAAACTAACACAAGAACAGAAAACCAAACACCACATGTTCTCACTCATAAGTGGGAGTTGAAAAATGAGAACACATGGACACAGAGAGGGGAACATCACACACCAGGGCCTGTTAGGGGCTGGGGGGCTGAGGGGGATAGCATTAGGAGAAATACCTAATGTAGATGACCAGTTGATGGGTGCAGCAAACCACCATAGCACGTGTATATCTATGTAACAAACCTGCATGTTCTGCACATGTATCCCAGAACTTAAAGTATAATTAAAAAATTAAATTAAAAAAAAAGAAATAGTTTGTCTACTCAGAGCTCCATATGGAGGGACGTTTTGGATCAGACATGTCAGCAGTGGAAGTCATTTAAGACAAATTGCCCCTGGGTTGAGACCGTTTTCTGATGCCAAAGACTATGAAGAAAATGTAACCTGAGTTCTCTGAATGAACTTTTCACCACTGGCACGTGTGGATGCAAGGGAGCACAGAGCAGAGGGAAGAGGCGGTGCAGTTCAGCGTGAGTCCTTACTTAAGAGCATCATTCTAGTTATTGTCCAAATCCAGATATCTAGTTTTTTCCAAAAAAAAGTTCACCAACCAGATTGCTAAAAAAAGTTCACCGACCAGGTCAACCTGTACAAACTGGGATGGTTTGAGGCAAACTGGGATGTACGGTCACACTGTCATCCCTGGCTGGGCAACCTTTTATGCATTATGCCCTGTCTCTGGGCCTCAGTTGTCTTACATGAAAAAGGAGATTAACTGTACCTGCCTGACCTATCTCAGAGGATTATGGGAAACTTAATGCAGTAATGTTTATCAAAGCACTTTGGTAACCTAGAAAAACTATATAATAAAAATATAAGCATCATTACTATTGATGCTAACATGTGATTAGACAAGTCATAAGAGCCTGAAAAATCCAAAAGAATGGAAAAAAAGGGATTTGCACTATGCCATTAGGCTTTCTGGGATATGTTTATTTATGTATCTTGTATTATTTATTAAGATTTTATTTAAATATCCTTTATATAGTTGTTGTACAGAAAAAATCTGCCACTTCTCAATTTATTTTATTCTCATAGGATGGCCAAACCATGGATAATCCTCAATAGTAGGTAACTGAAAAAGAAATTTACATTCTAAATGCATTATGATGTGTATAGGTAATTATTTTCCAGACTGAATATTCTACGGATTCACTTCCAAACAACCTTTTAGAGGTTCAAGTTGACTGGATAATCATCAGTTCACGTGGAAAAGATCTGGCTTTTGTTGATTGCAAGTTTCATTCATGCTAATGGTGAACCTGGGCTGCCAAAAAACATCCAGGTTTCAGGTTCTTTGGTGGAAGTCCAGGCAGGGAAGGCCAGGCACAGTGGTTCACACCTGTAATCCCAGCATTTTGGGAGGCTGAGGCGGGCAGATCACCTGAAGCCGGGAGTTTGAGACCAGCCTGGCCAACATGGCAAAACCCCATATCTACTAAAAATACAAAAATTAGCCGGTCATGGTGGCGCATGCCTGTAATCCCAGCTACTCAGGAGGCTGAGGTACAAGAATTGCTTGAACCCAGGAGGCAGAGATTACAGTGAGCCGAGATCGCACCACCGCACTCCAGCCTGGGCAACAAGAGCGAGACTCTGTCTCAAAAAAAAAAAAAAAAAAGAAAGAAAGAAAAATGCAGGGGAAGAAGGTCCTGTCCTCTGTATTCAACACTGGTCAGTCCACACCCGGAATAAATGGTCCAGGACATCCGGAGCCATTCCAGACAAGAGTGATGAAGGCAGCAAAGGTCTGGAAACTATGTCATATCTGCAGAGGTGGAAATAATTGGGGATATGTCAACTAAAAAAGGAGACAGCACACCTGAAGTGCTGTCATGTGGAAAAGAGATTTAGAGTTCCAAAAGGTGAGATAAGAACTAACAGATTAAAGTTACAGGGACAAAGGTTTGCATCAACGTGTCCAATTTCTTTCTAACATTTAGACTTGTTCACAAATGGAAGAGGATACCTCCAAAGGGAGTGAGCTCCTTGTCAGTTACATGGTTCAAGCAGCAGCTGGAATCTTCCATAGCGGACAGAGGGCCATGAACTAGATCAGAGCTTTCCAGATTGTGTTCTGCAGCATCTGAGAAGGAACCATGAATGCCTTGGGGGTCACATAGATTAGGACAGTCGGACACTGCTCAGTAGTATGAGGGCTCCAAGCCCCCACTCCTGACTAACCAGAGCAGTTCCACTTCTGTTTGTTGTTGAGGTTTTGGTTGCTGTTTTGTTTCTACTTGTTTGTCTAATGTATTGTCTTATGTCTGCATAGTATTTATTTTGGAAAAAAATAGTACGGGAGAGGTTCTTCTGAAAGATCTGTTTTAAAATCGCTGACATCAAAGCTTCTTTACAGGCTGGGCATGGTGGCTCACGCCTGTAATCCCAGCAGTTTGGGAGGACGAGGCAGGTAGATCACCTGAGGTCAGGAGTTTGAGACCAGCCTGGCCAACATGGCGAAACCCTGTCTCTACTAAAAAAGTAGCCGGGCATGATGGTGGGCACCTGTAATCCCAGCTACTTGGGGAGGCTGGGGCAGGAGAATCGCTTCAGCCCGGGAGGCAGAGGCTGCAGTGAGCCGAGATCACGCCACTGCACTCCAGGCTGGGCGACAGAACGAGACTGTCTAAAACAAAACAAAAAACAAAAAAACCCTAAAACTTCTTTTCAAGTCCAAAGTTCTGTAAGTTTATAATTTATAAAAGTAAGTCAAGAGAGTGGTCCGCTATGCACATCCTCATCTTCCTTTAGAGTTTCCTGCAGCCCAGCTCTCAGATTAGTAGCCTCTCAAACACAAACTCCAAAAAGGAATGCAACTGGAATGTCTGATCTTCAAATGTTACCTTCTACACGTGAAAAATAGAAGTCAAGGGGTGTAAGATACCTAAATATTTGATTAAGAAAATTAGCCAAGAACAACAAAGTAAGTTTTGCTGAGGATAAAATGTAATTCAGATAATCAACATGCGGTTGTGTTTGTTTTTTAAACTACTTCTAGAAATCTACTTTTCGGAGTAGTCTAAAAATATGAAGACTAAATTAAATAACTGAAATGAAATTTACCTATAAGTCTTCACTTTTGCTCTGTAAAATTTTGAAATTTCTTTAACATTTACTTTTAGGGAGATTGATCAGCTGAGCATCCTTCTTTATTTGACTGATCTCTATCTCCTGATGCTCCATCCTGAGAATATTTCATTTATAGACAATGTTACATGGTCTTAGTGATTCTTAGCAAATTTTTAAAATTATTATGATACTTTAAGTTCTGGGATACGTGTGCAGAACATGCAGGTTTGTTACCTAGGTATACACGTGCCATGGTGGTTTGCTACACCCATCAACCCATCATCTACATTAGGTATTTCTCCTAATGCTATTCCCCTCAGCACCCCCAGCCCCCTACAGGCCCTGGTGTGTGATGATCCCCTCCCTGTGTCCATGTGTTCTTATTGTTCAACTCCCACTTATGAGTGAGAACATGCGGTGTTTGGTTTTCTGTTCCTGTGTTAGTTTGCTGAGAATGATGGTTTCCAGCTTCATCCATGTCCCTGCAAAGGACATGAACTCATCCTTTTTTATGGCTGCGTAGTATTCCATGGTGTATATGTGCCACATTTTCTTTATCCAGTCTATCATTGATGATATCTGGGTTGGTTCCAAGTCTTTGCTATTGCGAACAGTGCTGCAATAAATATACATGTGCATGTGTCTTTATAGTAGAATAATTTATAATCCCTTGGGTATATACCCAGTAACGGGATTGCTGGGTCAATTGGTATTTCTGGTTGTAGATCCTTGATGAATCACCACACTTAGCAAATGTTTTAAAACAACCAGGTTCTGAGACTCTGGGACTCAAATTGAAAAGTGGAAATGGAATATGAATCAACCTGTAGGGCTATTGAATATATTTAGAAAAGTGAGGGTAATAATTGGAACATAAAATTTACCTCCATTTCAGTAGAGTGTCTATAATATTAATTTTAAAAAATAATAAGTATTGGATATGGAGAAATCGGGGGCCCTCGTACATTGTTGGTGGGGATGTAAAATGGTACAGCTGCCATGGAAAATAGTTCACCAGCTCCTCAAAAAGTTAAACATGGAATTACCATATGATCCAGAAATTCCACTCTTAGATCTATACCCCAAAGCACTGAAAACAGAGACTCAAACAAATTGATCACAAATGTATGATCATATTAGCATTATTCACATAGCCAAAATAAGGAAACAACCCAAGTGTCTGTTAGTGGATGAACTGATCAACACATTGTGGTCTATCACAGTGGAATATTATTCACCCATAAAAGGAATGAAGTAATGATACATACTCTAACCTGGATAAGCCTTGAAAACATTATGCTAAGTGAAAGAAGTTAAACACTATAGGTCATATATTGTTTGATTCCAGTTATATAAAATATCCAGAATAAGTAATTCCATACAGATAGAAATCAGATTAATGGTTGCCAGGGACTGGGGAGATGAAGAAATGGATAGTGACTGCTTAAGGGGTATAGGTTTCCTTTTGGGGTTATGAAAATATTTTGGAACAAGATAGAGGTGGTTGTTGTATAACATTATGAATGTACTTAATGCTACCAAATTTTTCACTTTAAAATGATTAATTTTATGTCTTATGAATTTTACCTCAATTAAAAAATATAGAGAGAGAAAATTAATTTTGTGAATCCCCTTTTGGGATAAAACATCAAATGTTCCTACCTCTCAAGAGCACACTAAAATGTAGAGTTAAAAATTTTTTTAAAAGTTTTACCGCCAGACACGGTGGCTTATGCCTGAAATCCCAGCACTTTGGGAAGCCGAGTTGGGTGGATCACGAGGTCAGGAGTTCGAGACCAGGCTGGCCAATATGGTGAAACCCCGTCTCTACTAAAAATACAAAAATTAGCTGGGCATGGTGGTGGGTGCCTGTAATCCCAGCTACTCTGGAGGCTGAGGCAGGAGAATCGCTTGAACCTGGGAGGCGGGGGTTGCAGTGAGCCAAGATCATGCCATTGCACTCCAGCTTGGGCAACAAGAGGGAAACTCCATCTCAAAAAAAAAAAAAAAAACCAGAAAACCCCATAGTTTCCATGCTCAATGATGGCTTCTGTTGACTGGCCTTTAGATGACATCATTCAGAAAGACTGCCATCCTCCATCGACGTCCACCCATCAGTGGTTCAGTCATTCACTCAGTCAGAAAGTTATTGAGTGCCTACCCTATAGAGCCCGTGGAGACAGGCAGACCACCCACTTTCAAGGAGCTTTCAGTCTAGATGGGAAGATCAGGCTGGACTGCTCAAGTTGTTACGTGTTCCTTCAGTACAGATCCAAAGTGTCTCATCACTTCAGAGGAGATCAGTGAGAGACAGAAAAGTATGAGAAGGCTTTATTGAGATGGCAGAGTCAGAGGCCAATCTCTAAAAACAGATGGGACCACTGGAACACTTTATGCACTCTTGTCTTACAGCATTTATCACACTGGATGATAGCTGTTAACATGTCTGTCTACCCTTATAGATTGTGAGACACTTGAGGCCAATAATCATGTCCTTGTATTCCAAGTACCTCACAAGAGAGATTTTTCTGAGTTCTTAGAGAAAAATCTATCTTGCAAGCTTTCTTTCCACATAGAATTTAGGGGGAAACTACTGTAAGAAGATGAACCAAGACTTAGGTCAAAATATTATGTGTTTACATGAACCAGTGGGTTATCTCCCTGACTCCACAGTGGCTGTTTCTAAGGAAGTACCACTCTGAAGCTGGAAGCCAAGGCAGAATGAGGAGAAAAGGGCGGGGTTTACCACGAAACCAAAGCAGCTTAAGCTTTGGGGCCCATTGCTTGCACTGAGCTCTCTCCAAGGCCCTGTTGAGAATTGCATATGCCTGATTTTGTATTCTTTTTCTTAAAGAGGGTCTCTCAAATTTTATCAGCTTGAGACCTCACAAAATGTAGAACCCGACAAAATCTAGTACCACCTTGGATGGTTCGAGATTTAGGCCCCGCAAAATCTAGAACCACCCTAGATAAAAAGAGTCCAGTTGGTTTGATTCAGAGAAAATCAAGGTCTTTTGGGACTAGTAGAGTCTGCACTGCTTAAGAAGATGCATTCTGACGTCACATTGTGGGTGTGACTTTGGGTATGTTACTTCACCTCTTTAGTTCAAGGAACAATAGCACCCACTTCATGAACATGTATTCTTCTATTCAACTTTATTTACTGAGCACAAATTAGGTGCCTGACCCCGCACAGTAACTCAATAAATGACATCTCCACGACAGCTGGAGAAACTGTTGGTTGGGAAGCATCCTTTTTATTTACATTTTGAGATGATGGTGTGAAACATAAAAACTGGATTTTAGCTAGACTTGTATATTATTAAGGAGAAGAAAAAGCAGATCACAAGTCTGCACATGTTTGAGACATGGCAGTGCACAAACAGCTTTGCACAGCTTGACTTCTCAATAGGAGACCCCAAGCTGGAGCTTCAAAAGCCTCTCATATTTCTCATGGCCTTCATGTTAGGAGCATATTTCAGGTGAAATTCCAGAAGGGGGTCTTGATACACGAGGCAGTAGTTGCTCAGTAGCTAATTCATAAGAAGACAAGCTTTCCCTCCTCGGTTTCTCATTATGGCCAAGAATGTCTATTGCTGGCAGCCAGGCATTTTTCACAGATGAGGCCCAGTACCTGCAGAATTCATTGCCTCTGGTGGCTCAGCAGAACCAGAGCTTAGCAAGTTGTAAGGCCTCGTACATGGTGCTTTTGTTTCCATAACCTTTTAATTAAGTTTTTATCTAGAGCTTCTAAATGAATTTTTATATTGCAGCGAGGCAACTTCTCAGGCACTAAACAGCCTCACTGCTGTGTGGAAGCAGCACAGGAACCTGCAGACACCAATAATACCGGCCTTGAATGTAGGTATTTTCAAACTATATGAGGAAGAAGTCAAGTTCAATGGCAAGAGGAATTCTGTAGCTCCATACAATTAAGAGATGGGTTGCATTTGTGAATTGGTATGCCTACCTGTATGAATGGAAATTATTTTCTCAGTTCTGTTCAAAATATTTGTTGAATATTTCCTGTTTTCCTTTATTTTTTTTTAAATCTGAGATTTAATCCATAACACAGACTGCAAGAGAAACATCAACTAATTCAGGCTAAAAATTCTACCAGTAGCATTGAATTCTTTATATTGGCAGCCTACATTACACAAATTAATGTGATGACATAATCAGTATTTCATTACACTTGATGTGAATACCTTCCAAGTTTCTCTTCCATTTTTCTCTTTTTACTAATACAGCAAAAAGAGTCTTTTCTACTTTATATCAAACTCAACAAACCACTCATCTAAAAAAAGGGAAAGTGAATCTTCTTCCTTCTCAAAGCCTGGGTAACCTTGGCAGCGCATAAGCCTCTATCAAAAGCAAATAAGGCTGTAAATAACAATCATTCCCCATTCATAAAAGCTGCCTTTGACAGTCCAAGAAATAACAAATTACAAGTGAATAGTCCCCAAGAGATTATAAAGCACTTTAATCATTCTGAATCTGTTTTGATGTGTGTGGTTTTTTTTTTAGAGTGGAATTAGTAACTCCTTTGAGAAACTACAGCCAAGTTTGTGATTTCTGAGTGTTTCACTTAAGCAGAGTTGGACACAGAAAAATCCACCATCAATGATTTTTTGAAAAACAAAGACAGCCAAGATACTTGAGTGCCTCCTATTTAGGACTATGCTCTACTTCCTTCCTTTATATTTGTACTATTAAAGGGTGTTAAAGAAATATATTGCCTGTTCTTAGGAAGCTTACCTAATGGGGAACTGCAATACATTCATTCTTTTGAGTCATTTGCTCTTTATTTACTATATCTAATGAATTCTTACAGTGTTGATATAAGAATAGAAATATAGTGTTGGTGTAGGTATTTCTGTAGCGTTGGTGACTGAAGAATGCATCTAAACTTACATGCAACGTGTTCACTGAGACATTGAAACTCTTGGAGCTGAAGCTGTCTTCACTGTAAGAGACCCTGCCCAGTTATAAAATTATCTGCGCATAGTCCTAGTAATACACTGTTAATACAACTGGAATTGTTGCAGTCACTTCCAGGCAGGTGCTGTTCAGGATGCTAAAATAAGATTAGGTGATAAAGATGAATCAAAGATTAGTAAGATGAGCTGTTCACACTATGCGCAATCAAAGAGCACCCAATTGTGAAGACTCTTGAACTATATAACTAGATTTTTGTTCTGTTTTGATATAATAACAGGGCCCCTAAATGGAATTATACTTAAGACTGAGAAGAGGCAGCTAGTGGTAATGTAGACATAATTCTATCAAGAAATTCAGCCGGAGCCATAATACAAAAGTGAGATGCTCAGTTGATTCGATTTGCACATATTTCTACTATTTCCAGAAAATGATGTTTTCTCACAATTATTTAAAAAATAATCCTGACAGTTTCTATGAATATATTTATTTACTCCATATGGCTGTATGACCTCAATTTTATTTTCTTATGCATACTTTACCACAGAAATGGAAAGTATGCTACTTGGTATACTCCAAAACCATTTTGGAGCATTCACATGCTCTGGTTCTAATTACAGATTTAAAAGCTAGTGAGTCTTCACTGCAGCACTGCATTCTGACAGTAAAACAGGAGTTTCACCTGCTCAAAAACCACAGCTGCTTCTACCTAAGGCACTGAGGAGAAATTCAATGACTTCACAATTAGGGGGACCTCATCCTTATCCTTCAACATAGGCAACTATTTCAGTTTTAAATTTTGGGGTCACATTTTTATGTTACATTATATTCAAAGAAATATCTGTATGTATACATCCTAGAGAATGCATCACATTCTCTAGAAGGGCTCAGCAGCAGATTTCAGGTGGCCAAAGGAATAATCAGCAAACTTGATGATAGGGCCATTAAAATACATAAACTTCAGAAGGCCTTTAGTTTTCTCTTAGATTTTTCCAAAATAGCCAACTAAAACTCTGGGATCTGGAAAAATGGGGCTGAGGCATAATTAGAAGAAAGCCCAGCATTGAAAGCCATGTTCTGATGCCATTTCTTTTTCCCAAGAAGAAAATATAAAGGATATATTTAGTCACTATTAATCAAATCACAGCGTGGCAATCGTTACTTTTCAAGATTTAAACAGTAGTTACCACAGTAAATTAAAATTCAACTAGAAGAGTATGGGTCAATATTACTACTGGTTATTAGGTTAAACTGTATAAAATCTCCATTTTTTTACAGATCAGAAACAGTGGAATATTGGCATTTTCATATAATTCAATCAACTAATTGGATTTAGATAAACTTTTTCACATTTAATATAGATTTCATAACTTTGCAAGTTACAACTGCAGCCACTCTTATTTAATTTCTAATTGAATGGTTAACTTATCTGGTATGTTACGGACTTTTTCCCTAAAGAACATGGTTTAGCACCAAATTCTTCAATAAGAAAGTTGATAGGAATGCTGGATAGTTTTCGCATGACTGCACATGAGTTTTTGTCCTAGGGGTAGAGGAAAGCTCACACATTTTAATGTCACCTAGCTGTTTTTGAAATTTCTTTTAAAACTGAGGCTTTTGCCACCTGTTAGGGTAAAGTCTCAGCTACAGAGAGTTTTATTTTTTGATGAACAAAACGCCCCAAATGTAGTATGTGAATTTCAGGACTCTTGATATTTAATATATCTAAATATGGATAACAATTACTGAATATCCATAGCACACACATTTTATGGATTTCTGTCCTTAGCAGTATTTATCACATACAGCACTATTTATAGTACAATTCTAACACCAAGCTTAAGCAGTGGGAATATTTCTTGGGAAAAACATAAACGAACCACTGCAGTGGAATTCAATTAGATTAAATTTGCTATTCCTTGGTTCAGTAGAAGAGGGGCAATGCCTGAAAGCACGATCACATAGTCCCTGAATTGGAACAAGTCCACCACGCTCTGCCCTTGGAAATGAAGAAAGGGTAGGGCATGCTTTGTGAATGAGTTGTATTGTAGCAGGAAGAAGAAAAGAAAAACTTGGCCTTCTCCTCTCAACACTTTCACAAAGACACAAAATATGCTTTGAAGGTTGCAGAGAGGAAAAATCTCTCCAGGTTAAGCTCCAGGGAAAGGCCTGTATTTTGTCTTCCTTGGAACCTTACAAAGAGATTAGTGTGGCATTTAAGAATGATCAAATCTCCCTTCAGTCCAGAACATGCCAAGTGGCCCAGCCTTCCCTAGGCATTCATGGGTCACAGGAGAAGAAAAGCTGTGCTGGAGAGTCCATGCCAAGGACTTGGCCACTGTCCAGTCCAGGAGTGCTCCTGATCAAGAGGCAGATGAAAGAAGAAGGGAGCCAGGGGAGGCCGAGCTACAAGCCTTCTAGCATTCGAGTCGGTTTCAGCTTTTCTCTAAAACTCTGAAAATGAATCTCACTTCTGAATTTTACATTGTAAAAAACCACCAAACTTATTAAAATCTTATTAAAATCAAGCAAGCAAAAATGCAAATACAAAAAGACAATAGCTTGTGGTTCTTTCAGTTTTATTTGAACTGTTTCTACAGGCATTTTTCACTAAAATTTTCTTTCTTTGTGATAGAGGAAAGCACATATTTTCTTTTTTATTAAAATATACATATTCTAACAATATTATCTATGAACTCCTTGATGGCGGCACCCAATAATTGATTAAATGACAGAGTGATGATACGTTTAATTTAACTTGGTCATTAAAGTTCTCTGCACTTTGTATATTAAATGCAGTTGAATCCTCTTGTGCTATGGGTTAAAAAGGAGGCAGCTCAGGAATAGGTAAAGATAAACTCCCTGGTCACCCACAACAGACTTGGATAGGTGACAAAAACTGGATTATGGGAATTGAAGGAATTGACGCATTTGGTTACCTAATTAAATAAGTTTGACTGTAGAACTGAAATGGTGATTTGGCACTTGTGTGATCACTGTAGTTGCGGGATATCTATGTCTAGAACCTTCTTTCTGGTGCAGAGGCATCCGGAATAAAACCTTCAGAGATAATTGTGCAAATGCTGCATCACTGGTTGTAAAAAAAAATACTATATATGACTTTTTAATATCTCCTAAGAGGGATAGTAAGAAAAATATATTTGCTTTTCAAGAACATATATCAAATAAGGTAAATGACTCAGTATATAAGAAAAAAATTTCCATTAATATTTTTCATAAAATTGTTTCATAAAAAAGCTTACATATGAAAATAATGTTTCACTTAAATAGATTTACTCTTTGGTGTTAATAGACTTAGCTGCTTAAATTAATTTTACATTTTATAAAAACAATATAAAACATTGGCTTTATTATGATCTGTAAAATTATTTTTTAATACTTTTTTATACCCTTGAGCAATTCAAAATCTGAGAAATAATACATTCTTTCATAGGAAACAATCACTATGGTGATCCTGAAGCCTTAATTTTTAAATTAAACAAAAGCATTAGGCTTTAGAGCTTATCAAGACAACAAAATGAAATACACAATTGCCTTGAAATAGTATCAGCAAGTAATAAAATGTTTAGAAATGATTTAACTATTTTTAAAACGTAGACTTTTAATCTATTATAGTTGGGGTGTGTATTGTGTAAATTAATGCAGGTAAACACTTCAGCTAAGTGCTCTCGGGTGAATTGCAATCAAAATTAACACCTATAATTTAACAAGATAAAGTCACCTCTAACTCTTTGTTCACTTCAAACAAGGGGAATAAAATCTCCTTAAGCTGATAAGCAATTTCAGCAAAGTCTCAGGATACAAAATCAATGTACAAAAATCACAAGCATTCTTATACAGCAATAACAGACAAACAGAGAGCCAAATCATGAGTGAACTCCCATTCACAATTGCTTCAAAGAGAATAAAATACTTAGGAATCCAACTTACAAGGGACGTAAAGGACCTCTTCAAGGAGAACTACAAACCACTGCTCAATGAAATAAAAGAGGATACAAACAAATGGAAGAACATTCCATGCTCAGGGGTAGGAAAAATCAATATCGTGAAAATGGCAATACTGCCCAAGGTAATTTATAGATTCAATGCCACCCCCATCAAGCTACCAATGACTTTCTTCACAGAATTGGAAAAAACTACTTTAAAGTTCATATGGAACCAAAAAAGAGCCCACATCGCCAAGTCAATCCTAAGCCAAAAGAACAAAGCTGGAGGCATCCCGCTACCTGACTTCAAACTATACTACAAGGCTACAGTAACCAAAACAGCATGGTACTGGTACCAAAACAGAGATATAGATCAATGGAACAGAACAGAGCCCTCAGAAATAACGCCATCTATCTACAACTATCTGATCTTTGACAAACCTGAGAAAAACAAGCAATGGGGAAAGGATTCCTTATTTAATAAATGGTGCTGGGAAAACTGGCTAGCCATATGTAGAAAGCTGAAACTGGATGCCTTCCTTACACCTTATACAAAAATTAATTCAAGATGGATTAAAGACTTAAACGTTAGACCTAAAACCATAAAAACCCTAGAAGAAAACCTAGGCATTACCATTCAGGACATAGGCATGGGCAAGGACTTCATGTCTAAAACACCAAAAGCAAGGGCAACAAAAGCCAAAATTGACAAATGGGATCTAATTAAACTAAAGAGCTTCTGCACAGCAAAAGAAACTACCATCAGAGTGAACAGGCAACCTACAAAATGGGAGAAAATTTTCACAACCTACTCATCTGACAAAGGGCTAATATCCAGAATCTACAATGAACTCAAACAAATTTACAAGAAAAACCAAACAACCCCATCAAAAAGTGGGCAAAGGATATGAACAGACACTTCTCAAAAGAACACATTTATGCAGCCAAAAGACACATGAAAAAATGCTCATCATCACTGGACATCAGAGAAATGCAAATCAAAACCACAATGAGATACCATCTCACACCAGTTAGAATGGCAATCATTAAAAAGTCAGGAAACAACAGGTGCTGGAGAGGATGTGGAGAAATAGGAACACTTTTACACTGTTGGTGAGACTGTAAACTAGTTGAACCATTGTGGAAGTCAGTGTGGCGATTCCTCAGGGATCTAGAACTAGAAATACCATTTGACCCAGCCATCCCATTATTGGGTATATACCTAAAGGACTATAAATCATGCTGCTATAAAGACACATGCACACGTATGTTTATTGCGGCACTATTCACAATAGCAAAGACTTGGAGCCAACACAAATGTCCAACAATGATAGACTGGAGTAAGAAAATGTGGCACATATACACCATGGAATACTATGCAGCCATAAAAAATGATGAGTTCATGTCCTTTGTAGGGACATGGATGAAATTGGAAATCATCATTCTCAGTAAACTATCGCAAGGACAAAAAACCAAACACCGCATGTTCTCACTCATAGATGGGAATTGAACAATGAGAACACATGGACACAGGAAGGGGAACATCACACTCTGGGGACTGTTGTGGGGTGGGGGGAGGGGGGAGGGATAGCATTAGGAGATATACCTAATGCTAAATGACGAGTTAATGGGTGCAGCACACCAGCATGTCACATGTATACATATGTAACTAACCTGCACATTGTGCACATGTACCCTAAAACTTAAAGTATAAGAATAATAATGAAAAAATTATAATAAGGCATTATAGAATTCAAACAGTGCAATATTTTTTTTCAGTCCCTATCAGTTTAGTTGGTGTTATACAAAGGTATAGAATTTACCACTAATAGTTCGATTAAATAATTCAAGAATTTCATAAAATTGTCTCCACAAATGGAAAAACTCATAGCTAACCCTCCAAACTGTGAATATCTTTGAAATGAAGAGGCAGAGGTTGTGGTGGGCCAAGATCGCATCATTGTACTCCAGCCTGGGCAACAAGAGTGAAACTCCAACTCAAAGAAACAAAAGAAGATAGTATCAAATACGGTATCACAACACTTAATGATAGGGACATGTTCTAAGAACTGCATTGTTAGGCAATTTAGTCATGCAAGCATCATAGAGATTACTCACACGAACCTAGATGGTATGACCTAGCCGTAACACACCTAGCCTATTAAGCTGTATAGCATATTACCATACTGAATACTGTAGGCAATTGTAACACAATGGTAAGTATTTGTGTATCTAAATATAGAAAAGGTACACTAAAAATGTGGTATAAAAGTTAAAAATGGGCCGGGCGCGGTGGCTCACACCTGTAATCCCAGCACTTTGGGAGGCCGAGGCGGGTGGATCACGAGGTCAGGAGATTGAGACCATCCTGGCTAACACGGTGAAACCCCATCTCTACTAAAAACACCAAAAAAAAAAAAAAAAAAAAAAAATTAGCCAGGCGTGGTGGCGGGCACCTGTAGGCCCAGCTACTCGGGAGGCTGAGGCAGGAGAATGGCGTGAACCCGGGAGGCGGAGCTTGCAGTGAGCCGAGATCGCGCCACTGCACTCCAGCCTGGGTGACAGAGCGAGACTCTGTCTCAAAAAAAAAAAAAAAAAAAAAAAAAAAAGGCTAAAAATGGTAAACATGTACAGGGCACTTACCACGAATGGAGCTAGCAGGACTGGAAGTTACTTTGGCTGAGTCAGTGAGTGATGGGTGAATGCGAAGGCCTAGGACATTAGCGTACACTCCCATAGGTTTTAAAAACACCTTACACTTAGGCCACAATAAATTTATAAAAATAAAGTATGCTATAATGTTCCAATGGCTACTGTGTCACTAGGAGATAAGAAATTTTCAGCTCCATTGTAATCTTATGGGACCACCGCTATCCTATATGTGGTCCATTGCTGATCAAAATATCACTGTGCACCCCATGACTGTATCTCAACATTAAGTTGCTGTTTTTCAATCTGGTATCCTAAATGGATTTGAATCACTTTCAGACTTCTCTTTTTAAATATCATTGCAGGAGTATAGATTATTTTACTTATTAAATATGATTCAATACAATTCGAGCTTAAAACACGAAGGTGATAAAATAATGACTGTATTTACTGAATAAAAATACTTCAGTGAAAACAAAGGAAACATATTTGACCACATAAACACTTTTAAATCACAGTGTAAGTTACACTGGTAAAAAGTTATGTTACGGCCCATTCTGGAGTGTCTTTTTGGTAGCTTAATTCTGTTAACAAGCTGGTGTTTTATCTGTGAAATTTCCAAAGTGGCTTATCTATAAAAATATACTTAGAATTTCTTTTAGCTTTTTCTATGATAAAAATTTAAACGGTTTTAATTTTTTCTAGCAAATGATGATTATTTTTTGCAATATGAAGTTCAAATTTCATCACAATTATAAGTCATTCCTTGGTACCTCAACCAGCAAAATGTACTGCACTTAAACTTGGGTGCCCAAAGATGTATTAGTGGCACAGACAAATAAACCATTGGATATGTTATGACCCATATTTGAAAACTTTTACACATTACACATATAAATATTTACATTTCAAATAATAACAAGCTTACCTACAACATATGTTAATAACTGAAGGCATATTATGATGTTGGGCATAAGTATAACTCAGTGTTCTATATTTTGGCTGATTTTAACATAATCAAAAATAGGCAGAATTGGAGATTAACATAATCACCAAATAGTCTTGAAATGCATAGTTTCAAATTTCTTTAAAACTCAGTTTGATGCAATAGGAAGAGAATCAGATTGGGAGCCAAAACAGGGCTGGTGTAAATAGGACACTAGGCTGGATGCTAAGATATTTTTCAGCCCTGACATTTCGTGATCCTTTTATTCTTTCCCCACAAACCTTTATGTTCAGATTTCATATCCATTTGTTTTTCCTGACAGAATTTCTGATAGTCGAATGGCTGAAGTGGCCAAAGGAAGAAAGAGAAAAAAAAAACCAAAATGAGAGAAACTGTAGCTGAATAAACCACCTTTGGTAAAGCAAAGATTTACAGTGGACTCTCCCGTTTTACACGGATTTAAAAATATCTAATTATTTTTCAAAATATGCCACACTTTTGAAAAGAGGACAAGGATTATTGACAAAGTAAACTGGAATTAGATGAATTTGGAGATCCTGACACTTAGTATTACTGACATCAACTGTAGGAGGTTTTGAATATGTCAGGGTATTCAGTGAGGATAAAGGCACATTAAAAAAGAATACTATATGAAGGAAGGAGAAAAAATTAAAAATTAAAACATAAAATTGGTCAAGCTGTATAAAACATAAAAAGTCCTCTGAGGCATTTTATCATGATTAACATAGAAAGTTGTAATATTTTCAATTAAAAAAGGAGATAATTCATTATGAAATGAAATGTAGGTCTCTCCAAGTTTTATTTCATATAGGTTCTTTCAAAGATCATCAAAAAAGGGCCGGGTGCGGTGGCTCACGCCTGTAATCCCAGCACTTTGGGAGGCCAAGGCGGGCGGATCACTTGAAAGTCAGGAGTTCAAGACTAGCCTGGCCAACATGGCAAAACCCCATCTCTACAAAAAGTACAAAAAAAATTCGTGGGTGTGGTGGTGCATGCCTGTAATCCCAGCTACTAGGGAGGCTGAGGCAGGAGAATCGCTTGAACCTGGGAGGCAGTGCTTGCAGTGAGCTGAGGTCACGTCTCTGCACTCCGGCCTGGGTGACAGAGCAAGACTCTGTCTCAAAACAAACAAACAAACAAACAAAAACAAAGATCACCAAAAAAGGCTTAGTTTCAGCAATATTATCATAAAAATATTTTGGAATACCTTGATAGTATGTTCAAGGTGTTGATATTCATTCATCTCCATTGATACACAATTGATATCCATCACCATTAATATATCACGCCTACCCAGCAAAGGAAATAACATTAGCTGTTCACTAAAAACAATTATTTTGGGGGAAGGTTGGTAATTTCTTTAATAATCTTGATATATCAAATACAAGCAGAGTATTTTACTGGTACTACATAGCAAACTGACTGTAAATAGCTGCCATTCTATACTTACACATAAAGATGGCAATTTTGGGAAATTCTGAGTCCTCAAGCACCGATTTGGCATTCATCTTTTTGGACTGATTAATCAGTGTGCCTTGGACAGAGTAAGCCCTCAATAAAAACTGAAAGAACTTCCTAAAGCTCTACTTTCCTCCTGTTGGTTCTCACCAAAACCAATTTCTAGCTTCATCATTACACTAGCAGCAGTTCTCAAGGGAAAGATTTCTCGATTGTTAATAGGTGTTACATGAATATGGCCCCCCTGCGTTAAATGGTGTTCTATGTATCCCGATGTGGCAGGAATTATCTGAAACATTACTATGCTAATACACATTAAGAGTCTTAAGAGGGGCCATATGGTATGTAGCAATCCCAAATACATTTATTCTGCGTCTGTCAGAACATCTTACAGAATGACTACTTTGCCGAAATCACTTTGGGACTGTGGCTCTATATGACTGAACCCTTTGGCCAATCAATCAAATTCCCCTTAAGTCTAGCCCCAGCCTTTCTCTACGCCCCTGACATAAGCCACCAAATAAAATAAATATCATTTTTATTTTTTTGCTGATCAAACACACAATCCCCTGGAACCCACACCAATCTCCTTGAAGGACACGCAGTGCGGTAGACACATTTTGATGTGCTTCTCTCGTTTGCATTTCTGCGTACTTGAGTTGCTCATTTGTGAGCCCAATGCACTGACCTGTCTGGTATAGAAAGGGCATTAGGGCTGTGATGGTAGAAATGAAAGAAAAGACACTTTGGGAGGCCAAGGCGGGTGGATCACGAGGCCAGGAGATCGAGACCATCCTGGCTAACACGGTAAAACCCAGTCTCTACTAAAAATACAAAAATTAGCCGGGCGTGGTGGTGGGCGCCTGTAGTCCCAGCTACGCGGGAGGCTGAGGCAGGAGAATGGTGTGAACCCGGAAGGCGGAGCTTGCAGTGAGCCGAGATCGCGCCACTGCACTCCAGCCTGGGCGACAGAGCGGGACTCCGTCCTAAAAAAAGAAAGAAAGAAAGAAACAAAGAAACAAAAGAAACAAGAAACAAGGAAAGGTGAAAAGAAAGGGTCAATTTGGTCTTTGATGACCAAATCGAATCCTGGAGTTGGGTTAACAGTCATAAAGGTCGGAATTGAGGGAGAAAAAATTTTTTAAGTCCTATTTGCTCTCACTTAGCACACGGAGAGCCAAGCCTGGCTACTAGATCTTAGAATTTATTACATGCCCTGAGTAGAGAAGTCTAGAATATGAGGTAAAGAAAGCAGAACACCCTTCCAGAACGACGGTGGGAAGAGAAAGATGTGGAGGCGAGGGAAACAGAGAAAGAAAACTTGACCTCCCCTCTATTTCAAAATCCTGGCAGGCAGGATTGTGAAATTTGGCTGAGAGCAATATTGAGGGTGAGGAGGATTTCAGCCTGCTTCCTGTTTGGGTTTTCGGGAACAGACTGTTTCCAAGAGTGCCTGGAAGAACGTGGGAGGTCCAAACGGTTGGATTCAGTGAGGGAACTTAAGGTCCCCAACACCTGAGCTTACCCTGCTGCTTTGGGGAGGTGGCCCAGGTTTCCACTGTGCCCATTAGGAAGGAGGAGAAGGTTGTGCTGGCTGTGAACTTCCCCGCATGAACTGTCCCTGACAGCCTGGGTACAGGGTGAGGGTGGTCATACCAGGTCGGGGCCAAATGTGAGTTAGCTAGACCTCAGGAGGACGTATCAAGCCAGGAGAGGCAAAACCACAGTTCACAGCAGCAGTCTGAATGCCACGCACAAACCTTGATGCAGCTGAGTGGGTCCCAGCTAGTGCACACATGTGAACCAGCCCAATATCAGGAGGCCATGCTGAGGCTGGGGGCTGCAGATAGGCAGAGCAGATACTCTTCAGCCAGAACCTACAGGAAGTTAAGCTTTGCCTACTTTTTCAGGATGACAGAAGATGGTTTAAATGAGAAGAGATTGAGATATATTAAAAAGCAAATCCCAATTTCTCCCATCTGGTATGTTAAGAATGCAAAATGATCATATTAGTCATAGAAAAATAAACTGTGTTTTCTCTGCACGGCTAACTGTGTGAAAATTCCAATGCCTTCCCTTCTCCTAAGATGCTTGTTTTCTATTCCAGGCTTCATATTCCGTCTTGGTTTTCTATCTGTTTTTTGAAGTGCCTGACATGTCTTATACCTTCTGCTCTAACGTTGTATCTTCATGAGGTTCAGGATACATCATATTTCTTATTATCAGCAAAGTACTAACACAAGTCACTAGAGGAAAGAAATTAATTACAATGCATTTCATAATTCAGTCCAATTCTACAATACATTTTATCATACTTGAATTATTTAAGAAATGCAGTATAACAAAATGAACCTAATAGAATTAAAAATTTAATGTTGAGGAAGTATAGTATCTTTTAGTTATCCATATCACATAAGAGTTCTCAAACAATATAGAAATGAGCGTTGTACAATTGTCACTTATATAATCATATAGTTGCTTTTACCCAACAGTGGAAATCCAGTGTGGTCATTGTATGTTACAGATAACTAGACTGACATTTTTTAATAAGAAAAATAACGATATTTTAGATAAGTTTGCTGGCAGAAACACTAGTGCATCTGATTTTAGAGTGGCAGTAAGTAGCATGTAGAAGCATTAGAAGTAGCGTGATAGAAATTAGGAAACCTAAGTTAAAAATAGACTTTATCTCAAATAAAGTGTTTTCAAGTTCTCTTTATAGTGAAAATAAAACTCAGCCCCCTCTCCAGCTTTGACTTTTCTGTGTGGCTTACCTGAATATAGTGAAAAGAATTTAAAAATAACAAAAGATTTCTTACCAAACTGGGGTTACAGATTGGAACCATTTATATTACTGCGGTCTGAGTTAAGGGGATAGAGTTAAATATACTGTATTTGTTCACTCTTGGGTTTTTTTCCCCCATCATAGGAGTGCCATAACTAAGTAGCCCCTGGCCTTTTCAAACCTGCACCACTATATTTCATTTACAGCGTCCAATAAGGTCAAAGGCGAATAATAAAAAACTCTCAGCACGGGCTAACTTTGTCAATTTAAAACGTGGTTCTCCATTCAGCCCGTTGTTAAGCAGGCTGTTCAAATAATGTCTTGGTTCACATGTCTGTGGGTCTCTGATAGGCTTCAAAGTCTGGGGAAAAGCCTATGCAAGTTTGAAATCTAACCTTCTTCACCCCTCCATCTTTCTGTCTCCTGTTTTCTGATCTTTTTAATCCAGAATCTTTAATAGAAAAATTCTATTGCAGGACTGAAAACAGCATGGGGTCAATATCCCATGTGGGTTATTTAAAGCAATGTCTGCAGTCTTTTGAACGTTTCAAGAGCAATTTAGTTGACCTCTGGGGACTCTTCTTCAAACATGTTCTATTAAACACACATAAACACAAGTAAAACATTTTAAGCTCAGATGATCAAAAGCAAAAATCAAAACAAAACAAAAAACCAAAAAAGAACCTTTCCCCCAAAAGGCAAATAGATCTAATGTATATTTAAAATAAAAACCTCTTTAAGCAACTAACTATATAGATATAGATATAGACATAGATATATCTCAGCTAAATTTATTAATGTAATGGCAAAATTTTGGGGGATGGTGAACGTGAAGGAGAGGACAGCAGAATATAGCTAAACCAAATTCAATGCTTTTAAAAAACAATTACTTCTAACGGAACCAATAATCTGAACCTATAACGTAAGATAACAAAGGTCTATAGATATTACACACAGGGAAATGGAATTTCCTATATTCCTTTCAAAAGACAATGTGGTCTAGCATTTTCTGTGTCAGCTCAAAAAAGTGGGAGAGTCCACTATTATAAGAAACAAAATAAAATCATCAGATGTTGGGTATATTCAACTATGAAATTCACAGATCAAATGATTCGTGTTTTTTTTTTTTTCCTCTCCTTGGAATTCATCTTCATCCTGGATAGCTCCTTGGTCATTCTTTTAAAGGAAAAAATCTTGGTATCAACAACATATCTAGAAAAACAGCAACTCTCAGTCACTAATTTATAGAAGGAATCAGTAAAATAATGTCTGTGCCAGTACAGCTAGAAATTTAGGGACATATTTGTTTCAGTAGCTTAATAAAAATGTTATTGAGAAGAAGGACTTAATCGCCACATTGTGCTGAGTACCAATGGAACATTAATACCGTACAGATGAAACCACCATGACACAGGAGGAGGAGAACAGAAAAGCAAAGGAGGTTCTGGGTAACAATTTAGTCAAAATACTGGAGTAACACAGTATATGTAAGTAGCAAAAACTTCAGCAAAATGCCTCTATCTGGAGTTTTATGGTTTTATCAAAATCTGAATGGAGGGCATTTAAACAATTCCAATAAAGGCAGAAAGAAGTAAAAGAAAAAAAGGAAAGAAGCAAAAGAAAAAAAGACAAGAAAATTCACATAAAAAGAATTTATGGAAGGCAAGTTTTCATCAACACTTAATCAGCCCCTGGGCTCTTTTCCAGACCGAAGAACAAAGTGTGTTGTAATTCCAAAGTAAGCTCTCAGAAAAAAGAAAAAATCTGAACAAGATTTAACACACACCAGCCTTCTCAGTGTAAATCATTTCCAAAGTTCGCTTATGCTTTCTGGTTTGCCTTTTGGTTCTCACAGGCAATTCACATGCATCTTTGAAGTAGTACCTTGTACCACAGCAAAATGAACACTTACCAGACAAATCAACACTCCCTGAAGCAACGAAGATAAAACACCACTTACCTAGGGAAAGAAAAAAGTAATACAGACATTAAGATGCTGTCATTTAAAAGCAATTGCAGCCGTTCTTAGATTATCCTAGCTCCTGTATTGCCAGTATTCTCTCAATGAACAGCATTAACTTTTTAGTAGAAAATCACGTTTTAATTTATTTATGGCCTAAAGGGAGTTTTGTGAGGAGTGAGCAAGTCTTCGACAAGACAGCACCATGTTGTTGCAAAAACTCCTGTGAGCTAATTCCATCCTAAACTACTGTAACATACAACCACAGGCAAGCAAAAGGGGGAAAATGTTAGCAGGAATCTCAAGGGAATAAAAACACACTATTGTTTTTTATTCTATGCAGAGCAAAAGATGGTCAGAGAATCAGGAATGAAGTGATTTGCAAGGAATCGACATCAGGTTTCCAAAGGAAGGATTTGCCCCTTAAATGAGACCTCAACCATCCTCAGTTTGCAAACTTAGATTTGGCCAGGTGGTTTGTGGAATAACATTCAATTTTCTAGAAAGAAGCAATAACAATAGCTTATTGGCCCTCATATCTCAGATAAATAATCATGAAATTAGGTATTTATGATTTCAGGTTAACTGTGATCCAAAATACTCAGAATTGTCAAGTTATTCAAAGTGTTGAATGTTGATAATTGGTATAAACTTTCTAATTTCAGTTGCTAATTAGTTATAAAGTAAAACTTTCTAATTTCAGTTGCTAATTAGTTATAAAATATAACTGTGGCTCTGTTACCTCAGCTACAGACCATGAAACACAGAAGAAAAAATAGCGCAGAAACTGTGCACTAGAAATTAAATTGTATTTAAAATTCATTGCAGTTACAGTCTCCAGTACATAAATAATTACTTCTAATTGCAGTATTCTTAAATTAAAAATGCAAACTAGTCTATTCTTTTACTTAAGTCTTGTGAAGATCAAGAAGGAATCCACAAAGATATTATAGAACATGAAAGACAGCTGGAAGTGACTAGGAAACAAAATGAGGAAAGGGTTTCCAGGCAAAGTCACCTCTACTGCTCCATGAAAAAGTTCTTAGATGCTCCATTCATTAATTTATTCCAGAGATGTTTATTGAATGCCTACTGTGTATAAAAGATTATCTCAGGCATTGTATGAAAATCAGATACTTACAAAAACAACATTCATGTCCCTAAGTAGCTCATAGTCTAGGAGAAAAAGGATGCCTACCCACACATCAAGATGGTAGAGGGATACAGTGGTCAAAAGAGAGGTACAAATTAAATTGTGCTGACTGGTGTTAGGGTGGCCAGAAAGGATTCATGGAGAAAACTTGGAACATACTCAAGGGTTGGGGGAGAGAAGGATGTGACATATCAGGTTGTATATGATATGAGTATAGGCAAAGTGAGATCTGCCAAATAATCTACACACAGTCCAGTTGGTAGCTAATTTTAATTTAGGAGTCTTTTATAAGAAAGTTGTGGGAAGAAAAGCTGAAAAAGCAGCCTAGGGCCATGGCTTAGTGGTCCTTGAATGCTCGGCTGACCTCTTCCTGTTCTCACCTCCCAGTAATAAGCTGGCCATGAAGAGACCAAAATGCATTTCTTCACATACACAAGCTACAACAACAGCTGTGACCACGTCTTGCTCTCTTTTTTGCATAACCCTAGTGCCTGGCACAAGGTAGGAACTCTAGAAACACAGTCACATTTATATGAGGGGACATGATAGATTGGCACACATTTGCTCGCTTCCTCCAACACAGAGCCAGGAGGAAGGTGGGGCTAACATTCCTGCCACTGTTTACTCTGCCACCATTGTTCAGTCACCACCTCCCTTCACATCCACAACATCCACCTCATATACATCCCTCTCCAATAGCGTCACTTTTATTCATCACCCTCTAGGAAGTTTTTCTACTTTTCTGAAGGATTTTCTACTATATCCCTGACATCACCTCCAATGAATTCACCATCCTTAAGAAATAGTATTTTATTTTCTATTACTTGGCCAAAATTTTAAATGAGCATCTGACATGTATTTATACACGGATAAATAACGTTTGGGGGCTAAAAATCTGAAAATATATTGTTCTGTTCTTCAAGAAATGTACAATTTGGAGGTAAAGCATATACAAATAATAAAATATAAGGCAGCATGTGGTAAAATGATAGTACTGTAGAAATCCCAAAAAGATAGAGGTCAGTTCTGGCTGTGGGTATCTTGAGCAAGGCAGCACTTGGCATGTGTGGAAGATGGATTGGGGTCTGATGGACAGAGCCACGGGGAGAGGAGAGGGGTCACGAGGATGAAATAGTGGGGGGATAAAGGGCAAAGAGGTGGGAAAGTTCAGGGAACATTCTAGAAATGGAGAATAGGCAGGCAGGACTGGAGAGTTGGAGCTGTGGGACATTTGGACAGGAAGAGAGATTGGAACTGAATCTCTAAAGGCTTCCAGTGGACCACTACGGAGTTTAGATGCAATTGGCAGGCAATGATGGGGACTATATCTCAGTTGTTGAATATGTCTTAGGATGTATAAGACACATGAAGGGAGAAATCTATGTGAAGATGGAGGCAGAGGCTGGAACAATGGATCAACAAACCAAGGAATGCCAAGGCCTGCTGGCTGTCACCAGAAGCCAGGAAGATGCATGAACAGATTCTTCCTCAGAGTGCTCAGAAGGAGTCAACCCTGCTGACACCTTAATCGTGGACTTCCAGCCTGCAGAACTATGAGACAATAAATTTCTGTTATTGAAGAAATTTCGACAACAGTTGGTGGTACTTTGTTAGAGCAGCCCTAGGAAATGAATAGAGATTTGTGGACAGGAAAGAAGGAGTTATCTCTAAGAATCTTTGCTAGGATAGTCAATAGTTTTTCAGGATGGGAATTTGTATTCATTTGGGCCCTCTGAGAATCAGATGCTAATATGGTTTGGCTGTGTCCCCACCTAAATCTCATCTTGAATTCCCATGTGTTAGGGGAGGAAACCGGTGTGAGGTAATTGAATCATGGGGGTGGGTCTTTCCCATGCTGTTCTCATGATAGTGAATAAGTATCATGAGATCTGATGGTATTAAAAACAGGAGTTTCCCTGCACAAGCTCTCTTTCTTTGCCTGCTGCCATCCGTGTAAGAGGTGACTTGCTCCTCCTTTCCTTCGCCATGATTGTGAGGCCTCCTCGGCCATGTGGGAGGCCATTAAACCTCTTTCTTTTGCAAATTGCCCAGTCTCAGGTATGTATCAGCAGCATGAAAAAGGACTAATACAGATGCTAAGAGAGGATTAAACATGCAAGGGTTTTCTTAGGGGAGGAGATGTATGTGTGTGAATGGGTATAGTAAGGAAGCTGAGAGAGACAGAGTGAGAGAGGGGGAGGGAAAATTGGATGGAAGCTGCCTCAATCACAGTCTATGGAAGATCTGGCAAAGCCACTGGGGAGTCCTTTACCTTCTCCAGAAGTAGCTTCCTTGGTATCCCCATGTGGATCTGGGGTTGGGTGATGATCCCAAAGGGCAGCCCTGGTGCCCTTGGTCCATCAGGAGTCAGCACATTCTCACAGCCTCCCAGCAATCAGAGAGCCAGGAAAAGGGGCCAGGAGAATAATGTGCACTGAGATGAGTTCAGTTTTTACACATGCAGAATTTTAGGCACCAGCTGTAGATTCAGGGGACTGGAAAGGAGGTTTGGTTGGGGTGCAGGTGAGAGGGCAGGAGTGAGATTTCTGAGTCCTCTGAAAAAAGGCTGTAGTCCCAGGAGGCTGGTTGACATTATGAAGGATAAGAACATAGCAGAGAACAGGAGAGATCCTTATGAATATGATACATTTGAGGAGAGGAGTTAGGGAGAGGAGCAGAAGGAGGATCCCAAACTATTGAAGTTTGCAGAGGTGAGTGAGAGAGGCAGGGGACCAGCCAGGTGGGGCTGCAGCTTTCTGGGAGCCTAGGGAGGAGGTTCGCTAGGAGGAGGAGGAGGAGCCCTCAGAATGAAATATGCAGAGCAAATGAGGAGGAGGAGGATGGAAGGATGCCGTGGGTTTTGGGGATTGGGGGACTTTCAAGAGGCAGATTGGGGTGGGAGTCTGGTTTCATGGGAGAAGAAATGAGTTGTGCAAGGTCGAAGCTTAGAGCAGCAAATGCAGACACTGTATTTTCTATTTTCCTTGTAATGAGCAGGAAAGATACAGTAGTTGAGGGGGAAAAAAACAACCAACTTTCCAAGGAACAACATTTGGCATTCAAAGATGACATCTAAAAACACAGATAAAATGATGTTCGTGCACATACAATATTTCTTATCTCCTGATCTGTCTATAAAACATGGGTATCTGTTCTGGGATTCATACTCTCAGGCAAGACGAAGCAATAGAATGGGCCAGGAGTGGTGGCTCACGCCTGTAATCCCAGCACTTTGGGAGGCCGAGGCGGGTGAATCACCTGAGGTCAGGAGTTCAAGACCAGCCTGGCCAATATAGTGAAACTCCATCTCTACTAAAAATAAAATAAAAAAAAATTAGCCAGGCATGGTGGCGTGCACCTGTAATCCCAGCTACTTGGGAGCCTGAGGCAGGAGAATCACTTGTGGCAGCGGCAGTGAGCCAAGATTGTGCCACTGCACTCAAGCCTGGGCGACAGAGCAAAACTCCATCTCAGAAAAAAAAAAAAAAAAAAAAAAAAAGAAGCATTGGGAACAATATAAGCATTACATACATTTTTCCAGTTGTGCTATTCCCAGTATTTAGATTGTAATCAGAAAGAAAAATTATTCACCATCTCTTCATTCTTCTGTCTAATTGGGGATTCTCTTGGCAAGCCCCTTAGGGGTCTACAGCTGGAGCTGCAGCTTTTCCACAGGAGCCTCTTAGCCAAGGATGAACAGATCAGTATCTGCATATTGTAGGAGACACTGGGCTTCCACAGCCACCACTCTGACCTCTTCAGTAGTTCACAGCTTGAAGGGCTTCCCCACACTCACAATGCCCTTCTATTCTTTGCTGATTGTGAAAAGGTTACTGAGAAGTTAAGCAAAGCATTTAGACACACAGATGTTCTAATGTCTAAAGTTCAAGTCGAATAGGACATTTGATCACATCTTACTTATATTTGCTTTTATTTTGCATCTTTTCAGGGAGTCCAATTGTTAGAGCTAAACTGAGACCCAGGAAATGCTAATTCTCCCCAAATCTGAAAGCTTGGGAGTGCCAGATCTGGAGGTGATTTCTTTCTGGTTCTCATTTCTGTGCCCTTCCCACTGCACTGCCTCAAATGGAATTCAATACCATCTATTAGTAAATGTGCCCATTTAAAAAGCTTCACACAGCCAGGCGCAGTGGCTCACGCCTGTAATCCCAGCACTTTGGGAGGCCGAGGCAGGTGGATCATGAGGTCAGGAGTTTCAGACCAGCCCTGACCAACATGGTGAAACCCTGTCTCTACTAAAAATACAAAAATTAGCCAGGCGTGGTGGCAGGCGCCTGTAATCCCAGCTATTCAGGAGGCTGAGGCAGGAGAATCACTTGAATCAGGGAAGCAGAGGTTGCAGTGAGCCGAGATTGCACCACTGCACTCCAACCTGGGTGACAGAGCAAGACTCCATCTCAAACAAAACAAAACAAAACAAACAAACAAAAAAACCAACTTCACACACACACACACAATTTTAGTTTGAAATATTCTAAATTAACTTCCAAAGTACTATGATTTTGTCACTATATTTTAGAAAAAAATGTGTATTTTGTTTATGTAGGTTTCTGTTTTAAAATACCATTCTCATTGAGTTGCTCTGTAATACAAAGCAATATATCTGAAGAACAACTGCTGAAAGGATCAAACCTCACACACAGGTTGTTTTGATACTGTTATGTTGTGGTATTCACATTTTTTGTTTATAAATATTAATTTTGCATGAAGTAAACAGATACGGTACCCCTAAAAAAATATTCTATTTCAGTGTGAGTTATTACAGTGCTTTGGCTATAAACTGAAATGTAAGCAGATGAAAGCCTCCATGATGTGAAACCACTCTTTACTGTTACAAATGCAGGAATTCCAGTTTGGAATTCCAGTGCCAGGGAGGGTTCCAGCTTCATACAGCCAAGCCCTCCAGAGGGGCAATCTGTCAAAGCCCCTTTAACCACACGCCTGTAGGAATTTGTGCACTTAATTAAATGCACATACCAAGTAGGTAATCAGCAGAGTCACTGTTTATTCACACACATGGCCCTGAATCAGCAGATGGCATGCATTAGAGACCTACACTCCCTGATGGCATGCTGCATCATAGAGAACACACTAAACACAGGTAGGTATTGCCTCTAATATTGTGTATTGAAAATAAACAACACAGATACAGTATAAAGAGGAGGATAATCCTATACATACTAGTAACTTGGAGAAAAATGTCTTTAAGATGCTTCAATCAGTAAACATTCAAGAAAGATGTTAGAGTAGTTGACTGAGCATCTGTTTTCAGGAACCCTGAAAACATGTTATGGCATAATTGAATTAACCATACATCTTTTTTTTTTGGAGATGGAGTCTCACTCTGTTGCACAGGCTAAAGTGCAATGGTGCAATCTCGGCTCACTGCAATCTCTGCCTCCGGAGTTCAAGTGATTCTCCTGCCTCAGCCTCCCAAGTAGCTGGGACTACAGGCATGCACCATCATGCCCGGCTAATTTTTTTTATTTTTAGTAGAGATGGGGTTTCACCATATTGGCCAGGCTGGTCTTAACTCCTGACCTCAAGTGATCCACCTGCCTTGGCCTCCCAAAGTACTGGGATTCCAGGTGTGAGCCGCTGTGCCTGGCCTGCCAGACACTTTTGAATCATAATTTGCCTTTGACCACAAGATGATGCAGCAGATACAGTTTTTGTGGTAAAGCAGAATACATGATACTTGCTGACACTGCAGAAATATTTCCTAGTAGACTTTTCAGGTCATAAAATTTGCCCAAGATTAAAGTTCCTTCATGGTAGAATAGTGGATTGTGCCAGAAAAGCTGCAATGCAGCCCACCTTTTCATTCACAAGTGGACTAAGTAAAAGCATACAGCAGGGTGCTGTGATGAACACGTTTTAAGGTGGCTTCAACTCCTGGTGCTCATGCCCCATGTGTGTGATTTGCTTCTAACTAGTAGAATATGGAAAAGGTGATTCCACCCCCTCAACTACATTATGTTATATAAAATCCCATCCTGCTGGCTCTGTCTCTCTTTCCCTCTCAGCTGTTGGCTTTGAAGAAGCAAGCTGCCATAATTCCTACTGTTGCAAAAAAAAAAAAAAAAAAGAATTCTGCCAGTGACCTGGGAGAGTCATCTCTTGACACTGATATTCTCCTCCCACAAACATATATGCTGCTCCTAGCTATGCACTTTACCCACAGAAAATCTTTTGTAGCTCCCAAAGTGGGTCATACTATCTAACCTCTGGGCTTTGCAGGTGCTGTTCCCTTTGCCTAAGACACCTGCTGGCTGATTTCTATTCTCCTTTAGAATACAGCTCCGATAGTACTTCGCTAGGAAATCCTTCCATGTTCTAAGACTGAGCTAGTTCCCTCCCAGGTGATCCCATAAGATCATATTCTTACCCCTATAGGAATATGTCTTGGTCCAGATACTTTTGGTAATAATAGAACTTCATTTTAAACAAGGCAAGGCTAAAAAATTAAAAAAAAATGCTGGGGTATCTCAAATAACCTGAGGCAAAGTTGAACAACTGTGCCTCTGGAAAGGTGGGAACCACTTTGTTGTCTGGGAAGCCATTGGAAAATGGAACTACCGATTGCTTGGTCTCTTTCTCTTCCTGTGTTGAGTCCTGAAGTCTCTTGCTACTATTTCTCCTCTACATCTCTTACCTGTCTTCTCTCTCTGAAGGTCAGATTGCACTGTTAGGCATCTCCATGGCAGGTGTGATAAATACATATTTTCTCTTTGTCCCTAGGTTTCTGGCATACAGCTTCCTAATGCCTTGGAATTTCTTGGGTGATAGGAATATCTTTTGTTTTAAAGACGCAACTCTTGGTTGGTCCCTAGATAAAGTGAGGATGGGTGCTGGCTGCCAGAAAGACCAAGGCATGATTACAGGGTTGGAAGTTTTACCCAACCTTCCCTTCCACACCCACCCTCAACCTCCAGGGAGGGGAGGGGGCTAGAGACTGAGTCACCAGTGGCCAATGATTTAATCAATCATTCCTACATAACAAAACCTCCACAAAACCCCTCAACAATGGGGTTCAGAGACCTTCAGGGCCAGTGAACACATGGAGGTGATGGGTAGGGGCTCAGAGAGCCCAGGGAAGCTTCTTGACCTTTGCCACATGCCCTGGGCATCTCTTCCAATTGGCTGCTTCTGGGTTGTATCCTTTATGATAAACTGGTAATGGTAAGTAAAGTGTCTACCTGAGATCTGTGAGTGATTCTAGCAAGTCATCAAAACTTAGGAGGGGGTTGTGGGAACCCCAGACTTTGCAACCAAGTCAGAGAGTGTGGGTGCCCTAGTTACTTGATCCTAGTGACTGGCATCCACAGTGAGGGCAGTCTTGTGGAACTGAGCCCTTAACTTGTGGGGTTCATGTGAGAACTGAATTATAAGACAACCAGTAGGAGTCCAGATAGTTGGAGAATTGGTTGGTGTGAAGAAAAAACCCATGCATTTGGTATCCAAAGTGCTGAGAGTAAAAACAGTACATACCAAGTCAACCACTCCTCCTCCACTGGCCCCATCTGCTATTCACCCAGTTCAAGCAACCCACTCTGATACGCTAGCTCTTTATTTCTCAACCCTAATCCTAAAAGAAAGAGATTCTGACTCACCAGTTGGAATACAGTGCCATCCTTGAAATAATCACTACAGCTTGGAAACATAGTCCTATATTTTAACATGGCTGTCAAGGCCTTCCCCTGTGGGTAGTGGGCTGTTCTCAGCCCAGGGAATGAGGATGGGTGCTGGCTGCCAGAAAGACCAGAGTGTCAGCTTATCACATCACATGGCAATTGTCTGCTTATTAGTCCATCTCTCCTACTAGTCTATAAACTCCATGAGTGTAGAGTTTGTACCATAATTTCCATTGAGCATCCCTTGTCTGATAGATTAGTAGCACAAAAGAGGTACTCACTAAATATCAGTTGAATAAATGAGGAGTATTATCTTTTTCCTTTGATTAATACACTTTTAGTACTGTTGTCAGTAATGAGAGTTCTTTGATCTTTTAATGAAAGTATTAAACAAAAAAATGTTTCCCTCCATTGTCATCAAAACAGCTGGCTAGGGAACTGAGAAACTGAAGCTCTGCTTAGCATAGATTAGTGATGAATATAACTGACTCACTTCTCCCCATTACATACTCTGATACAGATTAATCTCCTACTTTAAGCCAGTATCTCCTAGAAGTTGAACACAAGGCATAGGTTCATTGAAGACTCAATCACCTCTTGAATTACAAAGAAGTTTTACTTCATTGGAAGCTCTACTATTATTCGTAAATGACTCAACTTAATCAACCACGAATTTTCTCACTGAAAAATTCCCAATTGTTAAAGTGTCTTAAAGAGCTTGAAGTACCAGACCCTAGAAAAGCTGTGTATGTTTGTGTGTATATATATATATATATATATATATATGTGTGTGTGATTTTTAAATCTTGATTTTTAAGGCAAGCACCTGAGATAAGTCTTAGGCAATTTGAACTTAAAAAAAAGATATGTGACATTATCAAATTTTCTTAAATCTATGGTGTGAATTAAAATTCTTATATACATATCTGATACTCACAGTCTTGCACTGAGGATAGTTTTAACCCTCTGGTTATTAAGAATTTCCCTTGATACTTTCCCAGGGGAAATTCCAAAGGCCATGTTGTCTGTAGTTTGAACCATTCCCCTGAAACGTAATTCTTTTTCCTAGCGAGTCCTGCCTCATTATTGCAAAACAGAGATCAACAACCCCTGCTCCCAAGTCTAAGGAAATAACATCTCTGTAAACCTTTTCCTGACAGATGAAGCTGGACTGCTAGGTCATCCTCAGCCTAGGAGGATTCTAAAGAGAGTCCCTATCTAAGTTGGTGACTTACTGGTCAACCAACTCCAATAAGCCTAGTCTAGGAAACCTGCAGAAAGCCCTACTTTAAGGAATGGTTAGGCTTGTGCTGTTACAGATGACATAAGCATGCCTTGCTAGAGGATCCAAATTTCCTTAGCTCTGGATGATTCCTGGACTATATCTCTTAGTCAACAAGAACAAGATTCCTCTTCTGGAATTTGGCCAATTAAATTTCAAAACAAAAAGAACCTAGAGGCTTTTTAAAGGCTTTAAATATTATAGCCTTCAGTAACTCTTGACTATCCTTTGTCTGATAGGGTAAATGGCAGAGACAAAGGTGGGTTGGTGGTATTATCTCGGTTGTTGAGGATTAACTGTTGATTCCCAGGATTATATGACTAGTATTTCTATCTTCCAGGCATTATTCAGGTCCGTGGCAAGCAGGATCCAATTTTTGTTGATACCATGTATCTTTCTTCCTGCCCTCATCCTCCCCTCAACACACACACTCACATTTACACAGTCCCTATTCATGCCCATGTCATCTGCTCTGAAGACCTGAATACCAAGACTGATGACGTGTCACATAAAGGTACTTTCCTAAGGCCCCAGGAATGTATTTTCCTCAATGAAAAATTTCCTGCAAACTTCTTTTGGCATGAAAGCTGGCAATGCTAGATGGAAGATGAAGGGATAAATTGGAGGACAATGAATTGCCTTTCTACCCTGGAGGCCATTGGCATTTTCTTCTCTTTGCTTGTGATTCTGTTAGAAAATCATCTTATTCTTTTAATTTTAACCTTATGATGGTTGACGTAGTTTGGATATTTGTCCCCAACCAAATCTCATGTTGAATTGAAATCCCCAGTATTGGAGGTGGGATCTGGTGGGAGGCGATTGGATCATGGGGGTGAATTTCTCATGACTGGTTTAGCACTATCCCCTTGGTGCTGTCCTCATGATAGTGAGTTTTCATAAGATCTGGTCATTTAAAAGTGTGTGATCCCTCCCCCTCCCCCACCACTGCCCCTCGCCACTCCTGCTCTCACTATGTGATGTGCCTGCTCCCCCTTCACCTTCTGCCATGATTGTAAGCTTCCTGAGGCCTCCCCAGAAGCAGATGCTAGTGCTATGCTTTCTGTACAACCTGCAGAACCACCACGAGCCAATTAAACTCCTTTTCTTATAAATTACCCAGTCGCAGGTATTTATTTATGGCAATGCAAGAATGGCCTATTAATACAAGGGTAATAGTCAGACCAGGGAGATTAACAGGCTGAGAAGAGTACAACATCCTAAGGGCCTTTGAAATGCTGCCTAGCATACCTCTAGGAAAGTTTTCTCTTCTCCATCTGTATCGAGAAACTACTGGTGACTGTGACTTTACTCTCTCTTGAACTCTCTCAGCATCAGTAGGGCTGACTCTCCTGGTGCCTGGTTTTACAAGGACTGCTGGTTAGCAAGTTTGTGCAGCAATACAGGAAAGAAAGCTGGCTAAGGCTACCAAGGGATTTCTAAATTTAAACCTTATAAACTTATTGGCTCTCTCTCTCCACTCCCTCTAAATTCTTCAACTTTGTGGGAAAACTTGAGTTTAGCCCCAGAATTACTAATGTGGTCAACTGTGAGACATAATTGCACAGGGTGTGACTCTGGCATAGAACCTGGTAGATAACTTAGCAGTTTGCTTTTCCCTGGCTTATAAAGGATAGTAAGTTCCACAGATCTAGGGAGACCTTGTCAAGCTCATGCAGTTGACATCACAGTTCATTCTAGAACCATATCTTTTTGGTTTCTCCCTTTTAAAATACAGTTTCATAAAAGGAGAATGGTTTTACATGCATTCCTTTTTTCTTAAAAAAACTTATTCATGACATTGAAATACTTAAAAATTCTGCTTTAATAGACATAGTACCAAGAGGCCAATTCGTATGATGTTAAGTGTGAATTATATTCTGTAGGACATCACCTTAACTATGAAATATGTTGGCTTATGTTATTCCTTCTCTACTTTTGCTTCACATTACTAGTAATAGCTACAGTGTCAGAGGTAAAGTTGCCCGTTAGTCATCTTTAAAACAGTAATCCATGAGGACTGGCCCATAATTTGGGTAGTGATATAGCATCGCATCTATTAACCCCTTTAAGCTTCATCTTCCTTCAAGGCCATATGATATCACTATGAAGATGTGCCCACTAGTCCTGCAGTTTGAGTGATCTTGAGAGGCAGGCAGAAGACATACATACCTAGGATGTAGTAGCATTGAGTCAAGCTCAACTGCCAATACCTGGATGACAACACAAACCTACACAGAGTTTGAGTCTATCTATTCCAACCTTTGCACAGGCCAGTCACACTGGAGACACTTGCTGTACGTTTGCTAAATCACATTGCACATTACGAACCTGAATCAGTAAGGAGCAATGTCACAAATTTGTTTAATGTAGCTGCTGCCTTGGCATCCATGTTTAGTCCTGACACAAGTTGTCTGAAACCTGAATGAGCTCTATGACCTTTGGCTCACAAGGAGGGAAGTTCAAACTTCCCCCCTTGTATGGTTGTTTGCAATTTGGCCCACTTGTTCCTTATCTCACTGACTCAAAAGCTGACATATCCCACAGCTACTGACCACAATAAAACCTAATGGTCAACAGCAGAATCATGTAAATATGTTTTCCCCTTCATGCACGTTTTCTTTAAACTAGCTAATCCACAATCCCCATGAGAGCCTGAGGGATAATGCCCACGGACCTTAGTATAGGCAGAATCTCACAGGTCCATAGGTTCTGTTTTGCTCCCTCTCTCTCTCGATCCTCTCTCACTTTCCCATCCACTGGTTATGCTCCCTGCTGCCTCTGGACTTCCCATCAGTCCTCCCCTGCACTCCCCACCACGTCACCCACCTGTCATTATCCCTTACCTATCTGGGACTTGTGAGTAACAAATTTCTTCCATTTCATGCATTTTCGTTTCACCTTCTCATTGTGTCTCACCTGACACACACACACCTGACCCAGTCAGGGGTATCCTACAGAATGGTGATTTTTTGCTTATGGCCACTCTCAAGAGAGACCTTGGAACCAAGTAAAATAAATGAAAGTGACAACATGCAGTCAAATGTTGCTGAGTGTTTTCTGTTGCCAGAAGCATACAGTTATACCACATTTGGTACTTTACATAAAGATTCTAATTGTTTTCAAAGTTGTAATATAAACAGTTAAACACTTCTAGCTATGTGGGAAAATTCTCCTATTATAGAATGACTTCTTTCCTAATCAGTGAAGGCAACAAAGGTTTGCAATGAAGTGTCTTACCTTTCCTCCTCCCCCATCAATATCTTTAAATGTAAAATGCTTATAATACAAGGATAAATATGTTTCCCACCAGACTCGGAGTGGGTGGGGGAATTATGCCTCATTATAGGATATATTTTATGGGGGGAAAGTAAATTAGAGGCTTATATTAGGACGTGCCCAGGGGCACACCCATGGCAATGACCTTTAAAGGGCAGTATTAAGTTACGTGACAGCATAACCAGCAAGTGAATGATCTCACTATGAAAGGTCACCTGCAACTTGAACAATATTTCCTATTTTGGCACATAATCTGGTACCTTTTGACACATTTCTCTTCCTCAGGATATGATTTTTGTGAAATAGACCCAATGCATTTTCTCTGCTTTGTAATGAATGTGTCCAATTTGTGCTCATGGTAGTACAGATGCCTGTAAGCAGCCCTTGCTATTTTTGTTGTTTTTAATGCTAGATATTAAAAAGTGGCATTTGCATTACTCTAGGTTATTTTGAGATGTCACAGAATTTTAGATTGTTTGGAATCGAAAGGGACCTCTAAAACAACACCTCAGTCTAATTCAATCCTTTTACAAATGAAGACACAAAGCTGGATAGGAATGAAGATACTTTGCCTGAGGTTATACAGCAAAGAAAGAGTAGAATTCCACCTCCCTATTCCCTAGCCTGCTCCAGTTTCCACCCTAATACAAGCTCTACACATTTGTCAGCAAACATTTAGAAGAGGGGATTAGCAGTACCCTATGTTGAAATTCCTGTGAAATTCCTTAATTGGGTGTCTCTCTTCAATAGTCCCACTGTCTCATATCTTCTTTCTACATTGTCACTTTCTCAGTGGATTCCCAAGAACCTAACTTTGTTCCCCATGCAGATGCCATGAGGCATGTCTGGCAGGTCACTGCTTTTGTGTCTAATCTGATTGCATGACTTTTTGCTCAGAGTCTTTACTCATTGTTCTAATGTGTTGCACCACGAGCATAGCTTATCAAATCTCCTATCTTTGATGATCATTGATGCTTCTCAATCTTCTGTTTTGTGATGGAATTTTATCCATACTATTGGAAAGGAGGAAGAAAATGTGCAAGCTGTCAAGTGGCTCTGCTCTTGGTCAAAGATCTTAAGTTAAACAGAAAGGCTATTATTAAGCTGGTTTAGGTCTTGCTTGCCATTTTCCTCATCGGAGATGAAAAAATTGATGAATCTTATGCCTCCTTTAATGTGTAGTTTAAAATACTGTTTTTGCATAATCATCATGATTTTCCTACAGAAATCAATTTACCGAAGTTCAAGAAAAGCACATCAGTCACCGAATGGCTATTCAGATAATGTTCAATAGGCAAACCCATTCCCTTTCCATCAGTCAGCAGACTCTGCCTGAGTGTTTACCACGAACACCAAAGTGAAGGGAAAATACTTTCTGTGGCTACCCAGCCATTTGTAAGTTCAGCTGGTGCAGGTGTGGTGTGCCTCATTTCCTCTAAGATTGAGCAACACCTTATTTTCATTCCCCTCCCCCAACACACACACACACACACACACACACACACACAATTCTGTAAGACCTGACACAGCTCTATTTTCAGTTCAAGGAGAGAGGGTAAGAGTTGGGAAGACAATAATTTTAGTATTTAGTATTTGCTTGAGTTAAAGTATTACCATTCACAGTGTTTGCTAGGAAAAGTAGAATACCCTTTGATGACTGCTGATGACGTAACTGCACACCACTTTGTGGGGTATCTGAGTACATTAAGTCAGCTGACACTCCTGGGTCCTCCAAGCCATGGTTGAGCCTACTAGTTTGTGAGTCAGGTTCAAGATGATCAGCTGGAACCCCCTGGCTTTCCCTCTTAGGATACCCTAGGACTCAGCTCTCTGAAAAGTCCCCTCTACCCTGACGTATTTTGTTGCAGGTCTTTGCTCTTGTCTATTTAATGCCTTTGTACTTCAGTTTGTTTACTTACAAAATAGGAATAATGCTTGTCTTATCTGGTTCCACAAATATGCTATATATAATGATAAAACAAGGAAACAGAAAAGTGCTTTTAGCATTCCAGAAGAAAGGGACTAATTTGATGCTATTGTACAAGAAAATATTACATCACGACATTTCTCTACCTCTTTATATAAAATAGAAATGAAAGATAGAAGTGGAAGATTTCTGTGAAAAACATTTAGAACTCAGGCAAAGTACTGCTTTAAGTATTTCATTCAAAAGTGCCAAGAAAAATACTATGCTTATTGAACTGTATATTTCTATGCAATATATCACTACAGCATTGCATATTTTTGATATGCAAATTTCTATGAAACCAAAGATGTTTCAAACATCCTCCTCTGATTGCCACAGGCTTTTGTATAATACAGATAAATACATAGTAAAATTGCAATTCAAAGAAGAATGTTCTTATCAAAATGAACAGACTGGCAGCATGTTTCCTTGCTCTGCAGCACAACAAAAATTTTTATGAAATTCTGTAAGTTAAATATGAATTTATTGATTTTTGCCACTTCTTGTTCAGAAATATGTGGTATCAAAGAGAGAAATGCATTTGTCAATGTGATTTAAACAGCCCAATTATTAATTTCTAGAGTGTCCATCTTGAAACCCAACTATGATGCAGGAGGTAACTAGACAATTACCCTTAAGGACAGGATTGTCAGGCAAAGCTGGACTTAGGTTCTGCTAAGACAAGACAGAGATTATACTTCTAGTAAACAATTTTGAAAAATGAGGGCATTTTAATATAAACGCAAGATATATGTGCTGAAATATGTTTGAAGGAGAGAGCTGAATAAGGATGGGATATTATTTTATTTGAGAAATAAGAGAATGATCACATCCTATTTTTATCATAACCAACCCAGAGTTACATCCTCTGCATCATTTTCACCCCCACACATTTTTAAAGGGTAAGAAAAAATAGATTATTTATGATTATTATACTTTATCTCACAAAGAAAACTCTTTTGCACCAGGAAAGTCAAAACTTTTCTCCAAAAGCCTCTATTTGGAATGTTCTTCTGTCATTCTTGTAGCAATGGGAGGCAATACGACCTCAGTTCAGAGATTCTTTAAGGAAACTGGTAACTCCTATGATGGTTAACATTAGCTGTCAACTTGACTGGATTGAGGATGCCTAGAGGGCTGGAATTGTTTCTGGGTGTGTCTGTGAGGGTGTTTCCGGAGGAGACTGACATGTGAGTCAGTGGACTGAGAGAGGAAGACCTGCCCTCAGCGTGGGTGAGCACCATCCAATCGGCTGCAGGCACAGCTAGAACAAAGCAGGTGGAAGAAGGAGGACATTCAGCTTTCTTTTCTTTTTTTGCTCACACTCTCTTTCTCTCTTTTGTAGCAGTGTACCCTTTCCTCTTCCTGCCTTTGCACATCAGACTCCAGGGTCTTTGGCCTTTGGACTCTGGGACTTGCACCAGTGGCCTCTCAGGGGCTCTCAGGCCTCTGGCCTACATTGTCAGCTTCTCTAGTTTTGAGGCTTTCAGAATTGGACCAAGTCATGCCACTGCCTGCCCTAGGATCCATGCTACCAACTTCTCTAAAAGCCATGCTTCTATCATTCTCTAGCTTATAGATGGACTATCATGGTACTTTTTAATCCTCTGAGTCAATTCTCCCTAATAAATTCCCCTTCTTTATATATTATAGAAACGTGTGTCAGGAAACCAATATGTTTCCTATTGGTTCTGTCTCTCTGGAGAGACTGACTGAAAATCGGTACGAGGAGTGGCTATAAAGACACTTGAAAATGTGGAAGTGGCTTTGGAACTGGGTAACAGGCAAAGATTGGAAGAGTTTCAGGACTCAGAAGAAGACAGAAAGATGAAGGAAAGTTTGGAACTTCTTAGAGACTAGTTAAGTGTTGTAACCAAAATGCTGATAGAAATACAGGTAGGAAAGGCCATGCAGAGGAGGTATCAGATGGAAATGAGGAACTTATTGGGAACTGGAGCAAAGGTTGCTCTTAGTAGGCATAGCAAAGTACTTGGCTGCCTTGTGTCCATGCACTAGAGTTTTGTGGATGGCTGAACTTAAGAGGGATAATCTAGGGTATGATAGGAGACATTTCTAAGCAGCAAAAGGTCTATGACATTTAGTGGACAGATGCCAGGGATGCTGCACAATCTACAGTGTGTAGGAGAGTGCCATACAATAAAGGATTTTTCCTCACATACATTTTAAATGCTGTACCAGACATTTATGTAGGTGAAAACTGGTTTGTAACTAACTTAACCCAGAATCAAACTATTTCAAACATAAATTACTTTTGGCTAATTTTTCAGCTACACTAAATTTTCTAGGAATTCAAGTACTGTGTGTATCAAAGGAGAGCTGTACTTTCCCCCTCAATGTTACCAAGATTTGTTCACCAATTCAGAAAATCCCATCAACAGTGATAATCCAGTAGCAGAATATAAGTTGCCAACATAACCCAACTGCATCAGTCTGCATTTGTAGATGTCATTCTACATACAAGTGTGACCATCTGACATAATTATGCCCACCAGTGATGCCATGTCTAAGCATTACAGATTACAATGCATATTATTTTATTATAATTTTTCCTTTTATTTCTTCATTTTGGTAAGTTTTAGTTTGGTTTTTAAAAATATATGCATGTTAGTTATATCATTTATGAATTACATTTCAAGGTGGGAAAGATAACATTAGAAAATATTTATATTAAAATGGGGTGTTAGGTGTGATAGGGTTGAGACCCACTGGTGTAAATAAAATAGTGCATCAGGAGATTTGGTTTCCTGCTGTCTTGGCCAACCATTATGTGGCCTTAGAGAAGTGATATTATTTCCCTGTGTCCACTCAATGGAAAATGATTGGCTGAACTATGTCTCTTACAGCATCTTCTAATTTTAAATCTTGACTACCTGACTTTGACACTAGTTTCGGTTTGGGAATATTTAAACCCATTAAAAAAGCGAAGATAATGAACTTACTGGGCAAAGTAAGTATTTTGGAACCAGGACAGTGTGGTTCTTTGTGACACATATGTTGAATGCATTTGAGTGACTGCTCTAGTTAAAATACTACCATGAAAAACAATCCTCAGCAAATGCAAAAGAACCAAAATCACCACAAATGTACTCTTGGACCAATAAAAATAGAAGTCAAGACTAAAAAAACCACTCAAAACCACATAATTATATGAAAATTAAACATGCTCCTGAATGACTTTTGGGTAAATAATGAAATTAAGGCAAAAATCAAGCAGTTATTTGAAACCAGTGAGAACAAAGATACAACATACCAGAATTTCTGGGACACAGCTAAGGCAGTGTTAAGAGGGAAATTCATAGCACTAAATGCCCACATCAAAAAGTTAGAGATCTAAAATTAACAACCTAACATCACAACTGAAAGAATTAGAGAAGCAAGAGGAAACCAAGCCCAATGCTAGCAGAAAACAAGAAATAACCAAAATCAGAGCTGAAATGAAGGAAACTGAGATATGAAAAACCATTCAACATATCAATGAATCCAGGAGTTGGTTGTTCAAAAAAATAATAAGATAGGCCACCAGCTAGACTAATAAAGAAGAAAAGAGAGAAGATCCAAATAAATACAAATAGAAATGACAAAGAAGATGTTACCACTGATGCCACAGAAATAAAAATAACTATCAAAAAGTACTACAAACACCTGTATGTGAAAAAACTAGAAAACCCAGAAGAGGTGGATAAATCCCTGGAGACATTCATCCTCCCAAGACTGAACCAGGAGGAAATTGATTCCCTGAACAGACCAATAATGAGCTCTGTAATTGAATCAGTAATAACTAGCCTACCAACTAAAAACCAAAAAAGCCCAAGATCAGATGGATTCACAGTGGAATTCTACCAGATGTACAAAGAAGTGCTGGTACCGTTAATACTGAAACTATTTCCCAAAACTGAGGACTCCTCCCCAACTCACTCTATAAGTCCAGCATCATCCTGATACAAAAACCTGGCAGAGACACAACCAAAAAAAGAACACATCAGGCCAATATCCTTGATGAACATTGATGCAAAACTCCCCAACAAAATACTTGTAAATTGAATCCAGCAGCACATCAAAAAGTTTATCCACCACGATCAAATAGGCTTCATCCCTGGGATGCAAGTTTGGTTTAACATGCACAAAATAATAAATGTGATTCATCACATAAAGAGAACTAAAGACAAAAACCACACAATTATGTCAATAGATACAGAAAAGGCTTTAGATAAAATCTAACATTTCTTCATGTTAAAAATTCTCAGTAAACTAGATATTGAAGGAACATACCTCAAAATAATAACAGTCATCTATGACAGACCTACCACCAACATCATACTGAATGAGGAAAAGCTGTAAGCATTCCCCTTGCAAACTGGCACAAGACCAGGGTGCCCTCTCTCATCACTCCCATTCTACATTGCATTGGAAATCCTAGCCAGAGCAATCAGGAAAGAGAAAGAAATACAGGCATCCAAGTAGGAAGAAAGGATGTCAAACTATCCCTGTTTGCAGATATCTACATGATTCAGTATCTAGAAAACCCCATAGTCTCAGCTCAAAAGCTCCCTCAGCTAATAAACAGTTTCAGCAGAGTTTCAGTATACAAACTCACTGTGCAAAAATCATGAACGTTTCTACACACCAACAACAGCCAAGCCAAGAGCCAAATCAGGAACACAATCTCATTTACAACTGCCTCAGAAAGAATAAAATATCTAGGAATACAGCTAACCAGAGAAGTGAAAGATCTGTACAATGAGAATTACAAAACACTGCTCAAAGAAATCAGAACTGATACAAACAAATGGAAAAACATTCCATGCCTATGGGTAGGAAGAATTAATATCATTAAAATGGCCATAATGGCCAAAGCAATTTACGGATTCAATGCTATTCCTATCAAACTACCAATGACATTCTTCACAGAACTAGAAAAAACTATTTTAAAATTCATATGGAACAAAAAAAAGCCTGAATAACCAAGGCAATATTAAACAAAAAGAACAAAGCTTGAAGCATTACTTTACCCAACTTCAAACTATACTACAGGACTGCAGTAACCAAAACAGCTTGGTATTGATACAAAAACAGACACATAGACCATGGAACAGAATAGAGGACCCAGAAATAAGGTTGCCTATGACCATCTGATCTTCGACAAAGCTGACAAAAACAAGCAATGGCTACAGCACTGTTCAATAAACAGTGCTGAAATAACTGGCTAGCCATATGCAGAAGATTGAAACTGGATCCCTTCCTTACACCATATAAAAAAATCAACTCAAGATGGATTAAAGACTTAAATGTAAAATCCAAACTATAAAACCTGGAAGACAACCTAGGCAATACCATCTTGGACATAGGAATGGGCAAAGATTTCATGAAGAAGACACCAAAAGCAATTGCAACAAAAGCAAAAATTGGCAAATGGGATCTAATTAAACTTAAGAGCTTCTGCACAGCAGAAGAAACTATCAACAGAATAAATAGACAATCCAAAGAAGGGGAGAACATATTTTCAAACCATACATCTGACAAAAGTCTAATATCCAGCATCTATAAGGAACTTAAAAATTTACAAGAAAAAAAACATTAAAAAGTGAGCCAAGGACATGAACAGACACTTTTCCAAAGAAGACACACATGTGTCCAACAAGCATATGAGAAAAAGCTCAGTATTATGGATCATTAGAAAAATGCAAATCAAAACCACAAGGAGATACCATCTCACACCAGTCAGAATGGCTATTATTAAAAAATAAAAAAATAACAGATGCTGGTGAGGTTGCAGAGAAAAGAGAATTCTTATACACCATCAACAGGAGCATAAATTAGCTCAACCATTGTGGAAAGCAGTGTGACAATTCTTCAGTGAGCTAAAAACAGAGCTACCACTTGAACCAGTAATCCCAATACTGGGTATAAAGTCAGAGGCATATAAATCATTGTACTATAAAGATACATGCACATGAATGTTGATTGCAGTACTATTCACAATAGCAAAAACATGGAATCAACCTAAGTGCCCATCAATGACAGATTGGATGAAGACAATGTGGTACATATATACCATGGAATACTATGCAGCCATAAAAAAGAACAAGATCATGTTTTTTGCAGGAAGATGGATGGGCTGGAGGCCATTATCCTTAGCAAATTAATGCAGGAACAAAACCCAAATACTGCATTTTCTTACTTCATAAGTGGGAGCTAAATGATGAGATGTTTCTAGTGAACACAAAGAAGGGAACAACAAACACTGGGGCCTACTTGAGGGTGGAGGGTGGGAGGAGGAAGACAGCAGAAAAAGCAACCACTGGGTACTAGGCTTAGTATCAGGGTGATGAAATAATTTGTACAACAAACCCACACAAGTTTACCTATATAACAAACCTGTACATGTACTCCTGAATCTTAAAAAAAAAAAAAAAAGAATTCTCAGAATCCTGTGGAGGAATAATAGTTGAACATATACATTCTTTGAACATCTTTCAAACATTGACTGTCCCTTAATATTATGTAACTATTAAAATTTCAGAAGAGAATTTCAAAAACATAGGGAATACTAATAGATTAGACAACAACCAGGATACTAGAACTCCTGAATTAAAAAAAAATTCTATTCTTAATTTTCCATAGTTCCTATAACAAGTATTTATTACTTATTTAGGAAAAGCCAACTTAGTTTGGGCTGCTGTAACAGAATGCCATAGACTGGTGGCTTAACAACAGAAATGTATTTGTCACAGTTCTGGAGGCTGGAAGTCCAAGATCAAGGTGCTGGCTGACTCAGTTCCTGGGAAGGACCCTCTTTTTAACTTGCAGTTGGATTTCTTCTTGCTGTATCCTCACATGGTGAAGACACAGACAGAGAGTGAGCAAGTTCTCTCATGTCTTTTTATAAGGGCACTAATCCTATTCATAAGGGCTCCACCCTCACGACCTAATTACCTACCAAAGGCCCCATCTCCTAATACCAACACATTGGGGGTTAGAATTTCAATATATGAATTATGCAGGAACATAAGCATTCAGTCCATACCACTAACTTTATTCCCTGCCAAGTGGTATTTAATCAAAAAGTTTTATTTCAAAAATTTTTTGTTTAGAAATGTTTCATGCCTGAGTAAATACAAGACATTAAACTTAGCCTCTCTTAATGGTTAGTCAATCACAATGCCTCAAGGTCACAATTTCAAATTTTACATATCATCAAGAATTAAAGATCTGAAAGAAATAGGAGATGGGGTTGAAAGTATTTGCCCCAGCTCTAGTTTCTGAAGTTGATTTTATTTATTTATTTATTTATAACAAAATTAAAACACCTATCCTCACAAGATCTATTTTAGTTTTGTTTGGTTATTTATATATATAATTTATGAATTTTGTTTTATTTTAGTTTTGTTTGGTTTATTTATATATTAGTTTTGTGGATTTGTTTTAGTTTTGTTCAGTTTATTTATATATTGAACTTTCCTACTTCCTATGACTAGTAAATGCTAGAAAAAATAAGCTAGTTCAAGTTAATAAAGGATTTAGTTAACTGTCTTCATATGCCAACTTAGATTTAAAATTTAAAATTTTCAGATCAGGCTTATGTTCTGAAAAGCACATGGCACACACATGATTACAGGCCATAAATGTCCAATAATAGTAATATGAAGACTCTTTATAACTTGGTTAAATTACATTAAATTAAAATTTTATCTTCAGTGCACCCTATAAGCCTACTCATTACTGTTGAATTGAAAATGTAGTTCAGTTACATTGTAGATTCTCTTACACTGTAGATTCTCTTAGGTGTAAACCAAAGAGGCTACAGTGTTCCCCCTGCTAAACTAGTGTTTGTTATGATCAGTTTTAGTGAGAGTGAGCGCCCTAAGGTTCACCTCTCAGCATAAGGCTGAGTGAGCAAACTCTTTTCCCCCCATTGGCAAGGTCCCACTTCCCCACCCCATCCCCATATATACCAAAATTGCCATGAGTGCAGGAAGTAACCAAATAACACACGTATATGGGGAAGGGAAGTGGGAAGCCATTGAACCTTTGACTCACCCCACTGGCAAGGAGCACAGATACCTCTTCTACATCTCTGTTTTAGGTACCTAGCCAGTTCCTTAACCATTGAATAGAGAAGATTCAGTCAAACCTGACCATCTTCCAGGTTCCTGCAAGCAAAGAAAGACTTGTGCAAGATGGGGTGTCTAGGCCTATATATGCCCAGCACCTTTGCTGGTGACAGCTGCCCCTTCCTGGGATGGGCATCCTTGAGGATTCTCCAGCCTCTCCCATCAGGGGCCCAGGTGTCATCTATACAGCGTAAACCTAGAGATTTACTTTGAGCTATCAGACTTCAAGTACAATTCTGGAGCCACATTGTGTACTGAAATAGAATACTACTATATAACTGGTTCTGTGGAAGCATCTTGACTAGTAATTAGCTCTACATCCAGGGTAGGTTTCTGAACCTCCCTCAACCAGTTTTCTCACCTGTAGAACATAATTAACATCTGCCTTAATTTACTGCTTTAAGACCAAAATCTAAACTGAAAGCACTTTGTAAATTGTGAAGTGCTAAATTAATGTCAAGTTATAGCATTAAAAAAATTCATCTAAGTGCACAGGACAACAGGACCTTGGCACATTCTCATTGATTCATTCAATATAATGGTGATAATTATTGGTCTTTTTATTGACAAGCCCATCATTGCCTAAAATTGACTGGCAATGATGTGGCATATATACATAGAAATAACTAAGCTCATGCTAAAATTCATGGACACACAAGGACATTACTAAAGATGATTCATTCAGCATATCAAATATAGAATTAGAAATGCACTGTATTCAGATTTGCACTTGTTATAAACCCGCATTCTGCAGCTCCCTATTCGATCCAGTTTGTTTAACTTCACATGTTGTTTTCCTTTAGTTTCAACACCGGTGGGCCCCATAAAAAATGTTTGAGACAGACGGTAACCCCAGTTGCTTCTCTATTGGTTTGTTTGCATGTTGGAATTTTTTTTTATCATCGTTACTCTGTGATTTAACAGTAGGTGGCTAATGGAAATGTTATTCACGGCAGTGGCAGACTAAATCAGTGGGAAGTGAGGGGGTGCAGGGGCAGAGTTGGGGGAAGGAAAGAAATGTGTTTACACTTGAAGATGTCACATGAAACAGCTGGAGTCCTGAGCCCTTGATGCTGGAACTGGCATTTTCTTTAAAGAACTCATCTCCATTATTACACACTCCTTCACACTTAGAAATCTATTAATTTACAATTAGTTGTATTGATTTTTTAGTAGATTTGTAATTTCTGTAATAATTTACAGAGTAATACTGAAGAAATTAACTACGCCCCTTGGAAAGATAAGCATTACTGAAAAAATAGATCCCAGCACGAGTTATTGAACACATCATCGAATGTCTGGATTTTTAGCTTTAAATTCTAAATTAATTACAGCAGAACTGATTGGGGAATGCCACTTTACTTTCCAAGAAATATCCCTCCTCACCTTATCTGCACTCATACTTATAATATTTTAGTAAGGATTCTAACCTGGAGATACATGTAAGAATATATTCTTTTTGATTTTTAGCGTAGAGGGGCAGAGCCACCTTAAGATTTAAAACAAGAGAAATTTTTCCTAACAACCCACATACACCCGGAACTGTATTTTTCCCCACATTACGAGATGTAACAATAATATTAGTCAGAAGAGCATGCAAATGCTTGTAACTGCTTTAAATTATTAAGTTCCCTTCAAAGTTCTAGTGAGTACTAGAATGTACCAGATATTGTCAGATCTGCTAATAAGCAGTGGAAATCTGTTTGCTCACGGCATGGAGAGGGTTAAGTGTAGTGAGGGAAGCAGCAAGATGAAGAGACAATGTTGGCACAGTTTCCCGAGTGCCATGACAGAGACACACACGGGCCCTGGGGACTCAGAGCGGGACCTCAATCAAGTCAGGAGAATGGGTATACTGGGGAAGTGACCTAGGAGAAAGTGATTCTGTATCTAAAGCAAAAAAGAATTGATTTGTTATGATGCTTGTAAGATCAAATGCAACTGAGTTTTTAAATTGTGTTTTCCATCGTGTGTTCCAGTATCATTTCAGGATAATTTCTGACCATTATATAAAATACTTCTATCCTTTGCTTGTGTTGTTTAACTTTGTATTGTTTTTCCCATAATGAAGTATTTTTCAAAATGATTCTCCCTTGAACAGTAAACGGTTATATGGAAATACTATTCTCTGTTCTGAGATGAATACATCTCAGGTCTCAGTTCACTTTGGGTCAAAATATGACAGCACCATGGGCAACAGGCCAGGGGGTGCTGGGCTCTGGCTTAAGAAATGTCAGCTGGGTGGTTGCCCTCCAAAACAGAATCACCTTGATCCAACACTACCACCTCCCAATGCACGGAGGTTTGGGATAAAGCAGGATTAACATCTGCAGCTTACACACAATTATGTGTGGTCTTGGAAAAGTCCCCTGAGTCCATTCAATGGAAAATGATGGACTTAACTAGATAGACCTCTATTAGTACCTTCCAGTTTTAAACCTTAACTCCATGAGTTGACACTAGTATAGTCATGAGACTATTTAACCCTTTTAAGAAGTGAAAACTGCTGCACTAGCTGTGAGGGCTGTGGTGGCAGCACTAATCTCTCATAGACTCCTACACAACAACTATTCTAATACGAACATGTTTCCTTGGCTCTCCTTTGGTAAGACTTACCTGTTTCTTCTTCTGGTTTTGATGTGTGTGTGTGTGTGTGTGTGTGTTTTATACTCTCTCTTTTGTTTTAAGAAAGTGTTCTCTGGTATCGTGACTGAATGAATTTTATAAACAACCACAGTCAGTGGTTTTCCCGTTTGACTGTAATTTCTTGCTAGCCTGTCTTTTCTCAACTCTCAGTTCCGTGAGGACACTGGCTATTCAGCAGTATCTTATTCTGGACCAATGTCTGGTTCAGAATAGTTGCTTCAATAATAATGTGATTAAGGAATGAATTAAAGAAATGTTGAAATGTCTAAGGGCCTGAATTCAGGCAAGTTAGGTTTGAGATTTTTAAGAATGTTTTGTGTTTTCCTGTATTTGTAAAACAATTGTAACAGAGGTGAAAACACAGTGGATATCATAGCTATGGGTAATCAAAGAAGCATTTTAGTTCTAGAGAATTTTGTCCTATTTTATGTCATTATCTAACATGTTACTCACCACCTACAGTGTTTTCTTATTGTTCCTGAAAAATAATTCCATTCAGAAACTCAAACTGAACACCATTGCCTGAACAGTAATGCCATGAAGCTAGCTAGGCTTCTGAACCAAGTGTTCTTTGCTTATCATCCTTATTATTACCAGCATCAACTCCTTGGATGGATGGCTCCAGATCATTATTTTTTAAAAATTAAAGAAAATAGCTTGAGGTTTACAGTCTACAATTATTTGGTGTTAAATAGTGTATTAGTCAGTGTTCTGTAGAGAGACAGAATAGGATAGATGTATATTTGAAGGGGAGTTTATTAAGGAGTACTGACTCACACGATCACAAAGTGAAGTCCTACAATAGGCCATCTGCAAGCTGAGGAGCAAGGAAGCCAGTCCAAGTCCCAAAACCTCAAAAGTAGGGAAGCTGACAGTGCAGCCTTCAGTCTGTGGCCAAAGGTCCAAGAACCCCTGGCAAACCACTGGTGTAAGTCCAAGAGTCCAAAAGCTATAGAACTTGGAGTCTGATGTTTGAGAACAGGAAGCATCCAGCACGGGAAAAAGATGAAGGCCAGAAGACTCAGCAAGTCAAGTCCTTCCACGCTCTTCTGCCTGCTTTATTCTAGCAGTGCTGGCAGCTGATGAGATGGTGCCCACCCAGACTGAAGGTGGGTCTGCCTTTTCCAGTCCACTGACTCAAATGTTAATCTCCTTTGGCAACACCCTCACAGACACACACAGGAACAATACTTTCCATCCTTCAATCCAATCAAGTTGATGCTCAATGGTAACCATCACAAACAGTTTGGCTAAAATGATTTTTAAGGTCAGTCAAAGGGATGTTGAACATCAAATCAAATCACAAGCACAGTGGTTGGTATAAAAGGGATTTAGTAAAAACCATGTATAATACTAAAATAAGCACTGGACAGGAGGCACTGAATTCTCAGTGTCTTTATGACGTTCACTAACTGTGAGTCCTTATGAGGTCACGTTGCTTCCCTAGCCTCAAAGGAGGACAGATGTGATAATCTCTTAAATTTTCTCCAGCTATAAAGTTTTATGATTTTACATCCCTTGAATGATACTCACGAAGACAAGGAAGAAGAGAAAAGAAACATGAACCAACTTTAAAAGTCAAGACAAAACTCAAGTTCAAAAATGGGAACTGGTATTCCACATGTCTTCAGACAATCAGTCAATATGGTCAGGCCTTCCAAAGGAAAAGTATTGTGGTTTTTTCCTCCCCAAAGAGCTTAAAGCAGGTATTTAACATGAAAGAGTGGCAACACATGAATATTCTGAATGCTAATGCCAATGAATCTTTGCCATGTTTCAGGGTCATAAATCTCATTCCCCTTGATCATCATAAATCAGTGGGGCCTGTTGATGCTTACTGTCTTATGGTGTTTGTTTCTGCCAGGCCCCAAAGAATTTAACTGCTGGAGCATGGTTTCTCATTTCAAATATTAAAAAACATGACGGCCCCAAGTTATAACTCACTTTCTACGAGAACAAGTGAACCTCACCATGACAAAAAGATTTCTGTGATGAACATGGTGGTAGCCTGGTTCCCCCATGTGAAGTCTCTAGATTTTTGATGGGGCAGAGGCTTGGCTCACACATTACCAATTCGTAACACGTGGCTTCTTAAAGTGCTGTGCCTTTTTTCAACCATCTCCTTGACCAATGAAACAATTAGTGACAAGCGTGTAAACTACGCCATTTGCCAAGGGACAGATAAGGCATCCAAACTAAGTTACTCCCCATCCCTAGATTGGATTGTCCTCCTTATTTCAGCTCAATTCTGGGCCCACAATATGTTAGCTATCTGGAGTTAGAAAATGCAATTCTTGTGACTCACGCCTGTAATTCCAGCACTTTGGGAGGCCAAGGCAGGCAGATCACGAGGTCAGGAGATTGAGACCATCCTGGCTAACACGGTGAAACCCTGTCTCTACTAAAAATACAAAAAAAATAGCTGAGTGTGGTGGCACATGCCTGTAGTCCCAGCTACTCAGGACTCCGGAGGCTGAGGCAGGAGAACTGCTTGAACCCGGGAGGCAGAGGTTGCGGTGAGCCGAGATCACGCCACTGCATTTCAGCCTGGGCAACAGAGCGAGACTCTGTCTCAAAAAAAAAAAAAAAAAAAAAAAAAGAAAGCTTGTGATTTTTGCACATTGATTTTGTATCCTAAGACTTCCCTGAAGTTGCTTATCAGCTTAAGGAGATTTTGGGCTGAGACAATGGGGTTTTCTAAATATACAATCATGTCATCTGCAAACAGGGATGATTTGACTTCCTCTTTTCCTAATTAAATACGCTTTATTTCTTTCTCCTGCCTGATTGCCCTGGACAGGACTTCCAACACTATGTTGAATAGGAGTGGTGAGAGAGGGCATCCCTCTCTTGTGCCAGTTTTCAAAGGGAATGCTTCCAGTTTTTGCCCATTCACAAGTATTCTTATACACCAATAACAGACAAACAGAGAGCCAAATCATGAGTGAACTCCCATTCACAATTGCTTCAAAGAGAATAAAATACCTAGGAATCCAGCTTACAAGGGATGTGAAGGACCTCTTCACGGAGAACTACAAACCACTGCTCAAGGAAATAAAAGAGGATACAAACAAATGGAAGAACATTCCATGCTCATGGTTAGGAAGAACCAATATCATGAAAATGGCCATACTGTCCAAGGCAATTTATAGATTGATTCAATGCCATCCCCATCAAGCTATCAATGACTTTCTTCAAAGAATTGGAAAAAAACTACTTTAAAGTTCATATGGAACCAAAAAAGAGCCCGCATTGCCAAGACAATCCTAAGCAAAAAGAACAAAGCTGGAGGCATCATGCTACCTGATTTCAAACTACACTACAAGGCTACAGTAACCAAAACAGCATGGTACTGGTACCAAAACAGAGCTATAGACCAATGGAACAGAACAGAGCCCTCAGAAATAATACCACACATCTACAACCATCTGATCTTTGACAAACCCGACAAAAACAAGAAATGGGGAAAGGATTCCCTATTTAATAAATGGTGCTGGGAAAACTGGCTAGCCATATGTAGAAAGCTGAAACTGGATCCCTTCCTTACATCTTATACAAAAGTTAATTCAAGATGGACTAAAGACTTAAATGTCAGACCTAAAACCATAAAAACCCTAGAAGAAAACCTAGGCAATACCATTCAGGACATAGGCATGGGCAAGGTCTTCATGTCTAAAACACCAAAAGCAATGGCAACAAAAGCCAAAATTGACAAATGGGATCTAATTAAACTAAAGAGCTTCTGCACAGCAAAAGAAACTACCATCAGAGTGAACAGGCAACCTACAAAATGGGAGAAAATTTTTGCAACCTACTCATCTGACAAAGGGCTAATATCCAGAATCTACAATGAACTCAAACAAATTTACAAGAAAAAAACAAACAACCCCATCAAAAAGTGGGGGAAGGACATGAACAGACACTTCTCAAAAGAAGACATTTATGCAGCCAAAAAACACATGAAAAAATGCTCATCATCACTGGCCATCAGAGAAATGCAAATCAAAACCACAATGAGATACCATCTCACACCAGTTAGAATGGCAATCATTAAAAAGTCAGGAAACAACAGGTGCTGGAGAGGATGTGGAGAAATAGGAACACTTTTACACTGTTGGTGGGACTGTAAACTAGTTCAACCATTGTGGAAGTCAGTGTGGCAATTCCTCAGGGATCTAGAACTAGAAATACCATTTGACCCAGCCATCCCATTACTGGGTATATACCCAAAGGACTATAAATCATGCTGCTATAAAGACACATGCACATGTATGTTTATTGCGGCACTCTTCACAATAGCAAAGACTTGGAACCAACCCAAATGTCCAATAATGATAGACTGGATTAAGAAAATGTGGCACATATACACCATGGAATACTACGCAGCCATAAAAAATGATGAGATCATGTCCTTTGTAGGGACATGGATGAAATTGGAAATCATCATTCTCAGTAAACTATCGCAAGAACAAAAAACCAAACACCGTATATTCTCACTCATAGGTGGGAAATGAACAATGAGAACACATGGACACAGGAAGGGGAACATCACACTCTGGGGACTGTAGTGGGGTGGGGGGAGGGAGGAGGGATAGCTTTAGGAGATATACCTAATGCTAGATGACGAGTTAATGGGTGCAGCACACCAGCATGGCACATGTATACATATGTAACTAACCTGCACATTGCACACATGTACCCTAAAACTTAAAGTATAATAATAATAAAATTAAAAAAAAACATTTATGCAGCCAACAGACATATGAAAAAATGCTCATCATCACTGGCCACCAGAGAAATGCAAATCAAAACCACAATGAGATACCATCTCACACCTGTTAGAATGGCGATCATTAAAAAGTCAGGAAACAACAGGTGCTGGAGAGGATGTGGAGAAATAGGAATACTTTTACACTGTTGGTGGGACTGTAAACTATTTCAACCATTGTGGAAGACAGTGTGGAGATTCCTCAAGGATCTAGAACTAGAAATACCATTTGACCCAGCCATCCCATTACTGGGTATATACCCAAAGGATTATAAATCATGCTGCTATAAAGACACATGCACATGTATGTTTATTGCGGCACTCTTCACAATAGCAAAGACTTGGAACCAACCCAAATGTCCAACAATAATAGACTGGATTAAGAAAATGTGGCACCTATACACCATGGAATACTACGCAGCCATAAAAAATGATGAGTTCATGTCCTTTGTAGGGACATGGATGAAGCTGGAAACCATCATTCTCAGCAAACTCTCAGAAGGACAAAAAAACCAAACACCGCATGTTCTCACTCATAGGTGGGAATTGACGAGTGAGAACACTTGGACACAGGAAGGAGAACATCACACACCGGGGCCTGTTGTGGGGTGGGGGGAGGGGGGAGGGATAGCATTAGGAGATATACCTAATGTAAATAACGAGTTAATGGGTGAAGCACACCAACATGGCACATGTATACGTATGTTACAAACCTGCACATTGTGCACATGTACCCTAGAACTTGAAGTATAATAATAAAAAAAATTTGCAGAAAATGCAATTCTTTCCTCTTGGAGCTTTCAGACTACTTTGAAAAAGAGAATCTTCACCAATAAAGCAGTTGAAGTAATGATAACCTAAGTATGTTTAGATGTGAATGGAAAAGCTGTCATTTATTGAATGCATACTCTGTAGGGCCAGGCACTTTGCTAGTCACTTGATGCGCAATGTCTTATCCTCAAGAGAAGACAAGAAAGGTGATATTCTTGTTTCTCTAATGAGGAAACCAAAGATCAGAGAAATTAAGTAGACTCCTAGGTTACACAACTAGTGGATAGTGGACCAGTATTCAAACTCATTTGTCTTTTTTAAAAAAAAGTTTTAAATATTTTAATTGGACATAAGTTCAAATTTACAGAAAAATGGCAAAAACAAAGTCCACCTAACATTGACTTCATTTGCTTTATTATTGCAGACTCTGTTTTTCTATCAATACAGAAATTATGTATCATTATATACTCAGAACTATTGGAGGGTGTAACGTACGTCTTACCCATTTCTCCTAGGTACTTCAGCATGTATTTCATGAGAATAGAGATGTTTTCTTACCTAACTACAGAAAAGCTATCAACTTCTGTGTATTTAACATTGATACAATACTTTTATCTAATCTGCTGTCTGTATTCCAATTTCATCAATTGACTCAATAATGTCCTTTTCGGCATTTCTTTCCCCCATAGTACAGGACCTAGTCTAGGGTCAGATATTGAGATTAGTTCTCATGTCTCTTTAGTCTCCTTTGATCTGGAACAGATTCTCAGTATTTATTTTTTGCCTTTTATGATATGTAAATTTCTGAAAATGAAGACTTCCTGCTCCCATTTTTTATTTTAAAAAGTCCAGGATTTTGCATTTGTCTGATGTTTCGTCATGATTATCATTCTTATCCTGAATATTACAGGTGACATTATGTCTTTCTTATGATATTACATCTGAAGGCACAGGTCTCATTGATGGCAATAATTTTGATCACCTAGTCAAGGTGTGAAACTGATTACTGCACTATATAATTACTGTTTTTCCCCTTGCAACTAAAAAGCAGTCACTGGAGAGATATTGTAAGTCAATGCAAACATATTCTGCACCAAAATTTTCCCCTACATTTAGCAATGCTTGATGATTTTTGCCTGATTCAGCCTTCACTTTGATGGCTGCAAAAGGCTGACTCCAATTCAGCACTTCTTCCACTCCGAGTTCACCGCAAGCAATAATTCTCCCTTTTCTGCCACTAAATTATCAATTTATTATTGACAGGGAGGCATGAATTCCTCCTTTTTTCCAATTCTGTGTAATTAGTTACTATAATTCTTTTGCTACTCAAATTGTCCTAGCTCTGGTCAAAACAAACTCCTCAGTAGCTGACTTCAATGCCTTGTGGTTATCTTGTTGTTGTCGTTGTTGTTGTTGTCTGTTTTCTTTTAGCATCTCCTTCCTTCCTAACATGACAAAATCTCTAGCACTAGGGGTGCGCAATCTTTTGGCTTCCCTGGGTCACATTAGAAGGGAAGAACTGTCTCAGGCCATGCATAAAATACACTAACACTAACGATCGCTGATGAGCTAAAAAAAAAAAAAAAAAGTCGCAAAAACAATCTCATAATGTTTTAAGGAAGTTTATGAATTTGTGCTGGGCCTCATTCTAAGCCATCCTGGGCTGTATGTGGCCTGTGGGTCGCAGGTTGGACAAGTTTGCTCTAGCCTCATCTTAACCAGGACTCCACTGCAATCACCTATTTCTCCAGGGAGCCCTGGTTCCTTTGAGCAAGGAATCGTATGAAAGACCAAGATCTGGATGCTGTGTGTGCTCACTGCTCATGGGTGTCTTTCAGTGGTGAGTGAATTAGGAAGCACGCACATGCACCCACACACTTGCTTACACATACATACATGCACACACGTATGTGAATGCATATATACACATGCATGTATGTGCATAATGTTTTTAAAGAGATAGTTCACATAAATACATCTAATTCAAGTCCATCCCCCACAACATTTCTTCTTATGTTCCCCATTTCATTTTTTGTTGTTGTTGTTTTTTTGAGACAGAGTCTCGCTCTGTCACCCAGGCTGGAGTGCAATGGCATGATCTCAGCTCACTGCAACCTCCGCCTCCCGGGTTCAAGAGATTCTCCTGCCTCAGCCTCTGAAGTAGCTGGGATAACAGGCATGTGCCACCACACCCGGCTCATTTTCATACTTTTAGTAGAGACAGGGTTTCTCCATGTTGGCCAGGCTAGTCTCGAACTCCTGACCTCAGGTGATCCACCCACCTCAGCCTCCTGAAGTGCTGAGATTACAGGTGTGAGCCACTGCCCCCAGCCCCTATTTCATATTTGTATGATTCTTCTTCCTCATGTATGTGTTTGATCAATCCTATAATACATTTAAAACTGTTTCAAAACTGCTTCACCCATACCAATATTTGCTTGAAATTCTGCCCCTACCCCTATCTGCCCGATACTGAGGACAGGTAGTCAGATATGATGTTCCCAAATTACCTGAACTAGTTCTTCCTTTCTTTTTTTTGCATTGATTGTGGTTGGGATATTCATTTAAAATACAATCAGGTTGACTTGTTTCAATTTGCTTTCATTTTCAGGTTTCTAAAATCCTTTTCCTCTCTAAAGATTTAATTATATTTTTCCAATATGTACTTCCTTAGTTAACCTCAGGATTGAAAGGATAGAGAGTAATGCTTCCTAATGTGAAAACTGTACAAAAAGGTATACTTAGAAAAAAATTTCTCTTTACTGTATATTTTCCAACCTATTCTCTCCCACTCCTTGAGGATAACCAACTTCATTGCATTCTGGATTATTTTTCTTGATTTTTTTTTTTTTTTGTAAAATAAGCAAAGGTACATATATTTTAATAATTTCCCTTATTTCTTATATAAAATATAGCCTATGTTCTTTTGGATGTCACTGTCTTTCTTTAACACTTTATCCTGAAAATCACTCTGTATCCGTTCCTGGTGATCATTCTCATACCATTTTTTTCCAGCTGCATAGTAATCCAGTGTATATATGTACCATAGGCCATTCAATCACTCTCTATGCTTGGACATCTAGATAGTTTCCAATATTGCAAGGTTACAAATACTGATGTAATGAATAACCTGTGCATCTGTACTTTCGTATTGTTGGAGGTGTATGCTCAGGGTGAACTCCTAAAAGGTGGATTGCTAGATTGAAGGATAATGCCTAGATAGCTAGAAATGGACCTAAGATGATTTTTACCCTTTTATGCTCTATTTAATAGCTATTTAAAGTTAAGCAGCTTGTTCACTGGATTTGGCTTTGGCTCAAAGCAGACAATCAGGAACTGTGTGTTGGAGAGGGCCTCAGTTCCCTCATTTATAAATTGAGGGGACTGGGCTGGATATTTAACATATCTTCCAATTTTAAATGATTCATATGTTAGGGCTCCAGGCCTAGGTTCACATCTACATAAACTGATTGCAAGAAATAGCTCCAATTCTCCACTCCTTCCTCTACTCACACTTTGCAGTTTTTCCCACTAAGAAGTTTTTAGTTTCTTGTGTTCTAAATTTGTGCTTCTTAGAGTAAGCTTACTTAATTATAAACATTCAGCATAAAAAAAAAAGAAGTAGAATCTTTTCCCCCACCCTTTGTATTGGACTGGCTTTGACCAACAGAATCTATGAGAAGTAACGGTGCATCAGGTCTGAGTCTAGGCCTCATGGGCCTTGCATGCTTGCACACACTCTTTTGAGAGTCTGTCCTTGTTTTGTGAAAGAAAAATCTGTCGTAGCATAATGAATGGCTAGAGACATATGGTCTAGTTACAGCCATCACTCTTAGCCAGGCAATCACCAGACAGGTGAGTGAGGCCCTTCTAGATCTGGCAGGCCCCAACCAACCCAACAGCTGAGAGCTGATGCATGGCTAGTCTGTCTGGGATCAGCTGCATCTGGCCCAGACCAGCTACTCAGCTGACCCACAGATTCATAAATAATAACACACGGTCATAATATTAGGACACTAAGTTTTTGGGTAGTTTCTAAAACAGCAATAGATAACTGGTACAGCAAAGGCATGGCACTGTCTTGAAGGTAACTCTGTGCAGATCTCCTAGAATGTGCAAAAGGGCCATCTTGGTCAAAGGGAAAGGCATTTCTAAGAAAGACACTATTGGATTGAACAGGGAAAGGACTGGCCAGAGACTGCTAACATATTTTGCCCCACAGATCTCAGGAGTGTGGAGCAGGGGCCCTAAATTTGGATCCCAGTTTTGGCTTTGTAGCTCAGAGTCCCTGGGCTATGACATCTTCATGTATAAAGGAAGAAAAGGAGCCAAATCTTCAGTTTCATTTCACTCTAACTTGTCAGCTGATGTGTTAACTTCATACGGTGGAGATCTAAAGTTTTGGTGAGTTAACCTGGGAATCCTGACTTTTGAAGGTAACAGAAGGCAGTAAGATAAGGAGGCAAGCAGGCAGTGTTTACCTCTGCTCAACAACCGTGTTGCTGCAGCATTGACGTGGCCATCCAGCTAAGGTGGGGTCCAAAGGGAGCTTCCTTCTCATTCACTATGGGCACTTTAAGGAAAATAGATCATAGAAAAACATTCCACAATTTTATCCCTTTGTAAGCATTTCTGTTCAGTTACATGCAGGCTTTTAAAAAATAATTTTGCCCAGAGGTAACAGGCTAAGTCAAGGATGAATAATATTCACCCACCTCAAAGGATCTCAAATAGTATTTGACAGAACATTCAATTCTCGAGAAAACACCACAAAGAGATGTATTCTATTCCTGAAAATGTGACTAGCATCAACAATTAGTACTGTCTGTCAAGAGATCAAACAAATCCAGGTTTTATTTGTATGCACTAGTGTGTTGAGGATCCTGATAATTGAAAACATCATTACAAAATATATTTGTAAAACTGCTATTTCTCCAAATAAAATATAACTAGTCATTAATTATATGCGATTTGTTGTATAGGTGGAAAAAAATCTTTCTTTTCTATTTTTTGAAAATAACATATAGACTGGCCAGCACAAATTATCTGGCATGACAGAGCTCCACCGTATTGTGTAGAAGTCTGAAAGATTCCAGATAATGGGCTTCTCTCATTCGCAGCCTGGACACATATGGATCCGAGGTTTTTTGGGTCACTTTATAATAGTTCTCTTTAGATCAAACAACATGAGCCTTTCGACTCATTGCAGGGAGTTTTCCATGAGCCCTGAGTCCTTTTGAGTGGCATTTTCTACCCAGCAACAGCAGGGTCACTAAAGAAATGGCTGAGAAGTAAAGAGGGCACTGCTGCGCCCGGAGAGAGTGGCAGGTGGCAGCAGAGATATAGTCCCAGTTCTCTCTTGCTCATTCCCTCCCTTCTCACTTCTCTTGCTAACCCCTTTGCAAGTGAGAGCGGTGTGACGTCAGGAAGCATCTTCTCCCCCAGGTACGCCACTTGCCAGGAGCCCTAGCACCTGGGTGGCCTGGGGTGGGCAGGCAATGAGAACTGAGGGTCACCAGGGTACCATTCGCTTTGGTGAATAAGTGATCCCTTCTATTTGAGGGGAATATCTGTCACTAAAATGGGCCAAGTGTGGTCATTGAGAACATTAAAAAAACCCTACTGATCACATTCTCTCTTACCAGACTGGGATATGGTTCTTGAGGGATTAGATGATAATTTCCTGAAGTTCTATGAAAACTAAATGCTCTAAAACATCCTTCGCTCTCCCCCAAAATTGTCACCATACATCAAGACACTGGAGCGCTAAATGAGTTCAGATGGGGATAATGAAAGCCTCATAACATCATGCTCCGGGTCCACACGAACACCTGACAAAGTTCCTCGGGTGTAACATGAACCGGCCTTGTCACCGTAGACTGAATGGGCATTCCTGGGAGGCCTGTGATTCAGCTCAGTGGTTAGCAAACTTTTTCTCTAAAGAGCTGGATAGTAAATATTTTAGGCATAAGTTTTCTGTCACAGCGACTCAACCTTACCACTGCAGTGTAAAAGCAGTATGGACAATATGCAAACAAACGAGGACAGCTGTTCCGCCCTAAAGCTCCAATCAAACTTTATTTATGAGGACAGATGGTACAAAAGAAAAGAAAGAAAGAAAGAAAGACAAAAGATGGATGGTCACAGTTTGCCAGTACCTGTTCCCCGTTTGAGCTCTTTTCCCATTTAATAATTGTGTTTTATTTAATTTTCTTGACTCTCTTCTCTTGTGTCAAGTGGAGACATTAGCAGTTTATGTACCCCACAGGGTTTCAGAAACTACCATGTAAACATTTTCAAAGGTGTGTAATACCATACAAATACAATGGGTTTTCATTTTCAGTGAGATCAACATTACTGACTCGAATTTAGTGTAGATTCTTGAAGGACTTTACTGTACAAAAGCAGCCTCCAAGATTCAAATAAACACTTTCACAGATTGATGGTTCCTACCCCCTCCACATCAAGGCCTAGTTTTTTTGTTGTTGTTGCAGGGTCTCCAGCCTAGGCTGGCATGTGGTGGCGCAAGCAAAGTTCACTGCAGCCTCAACCTCGCAGGCCCAAGTGATCCTCCTGCCTCAGCCTCCCAAGTAGCAAGGACCGCAGGTGCACACCACCATGCCGGCTAATTTTTAAATTTTTTTGTAGAGACATAGTCTCTCTATGTTGCCCAGGTTGGTCTCGAACTCCTGGGCCCAAGTGATCCTCCCACCTTGGCCTCCCAAAGTGCTGGGATTATAGTCGTGAGTCACTGTGCCCAGCCTGAGGCCTAGTTTAGATGGATGCCTATCTCAGGCTTAGCCTGCATCTGGTATTGAAATACACATTCACTTTTGGGGCTTCTTCAGTCATGTGAGGCAGTCGTTACAGAAACCTATTTCTCATCCTCAGCACTAGGGTTTGAATTGGGTAAGCAAATCCCAAGATCCCTTCAATAAGCTCTCCTGACAATGATCTCTTTCCTAAAATTTTCTCCTATTGTTTCAGTGTCTCTCTCTGTTGGTTTCTCTCAAGCTGTATGCACATATATGTATCTACATAAATCCATAGGAATATATATGCAACATATAGTTGTTCTCTTTCCCTGCTGCAAAGTGGTACAAGCCCACACAGAGACCCAATGATCCAGCTCATGACAGACTCACTTAATGGACAATGAATCGGAAGAGGATAACAAAATCATATGCAGGCACCATGTTAGGTTAGGTTCACTACTTGAGTCTTGCCAACAGAAGAGAAGGCAATAAAAAGAACCCCATTTACTTCCACTGTCATAAAACCAGAGTTCACAAGCAGCATTTCGTGTAGCATGAGATGTCCACAGGCCCTGCATCCACACACACACATCTTTGCATTCCTGTTCCGTTGGATTCTGACCTTTGCCAGCCTCAGCACAGGACACGGAGCCCACCCTAGGACAAAATTTCTTATCAGAAACTTTGAAACAAGTAGCTGCTAAATACAGGTTCCATAATAGAGTGAAACTCAGCTGTCACCTGCTGCTCTGTTTTGCACTGCAAATGTAGGAATATAGAAACATTTTAAACAGCTTAGGGGCAGAAATAATGGAAAACTAGTGATTTGGGTAATTTACATATTTATAGAGGCTGTGGAGATTTTAGTCAGGAAACAATGAAGAAAACAGAGTTGTCAATGATCAAATGCTGCCTGCCATGAAGAGCTAAAACCAGCAATTTACAGCTAAGCTCAGTTACACCTTTGAAATTACTGCAAAAAAAAAGGGAAAATAAAACCCAATAATACACATTTTGGTTGAGGTTATCAGCTTTAAAACTCTATAAAATGAATGCACCTGAGCATGTGAGATTTCATACAGGTAAAAAAATATCATTACAGAGAATAATAGCACAACTGAAAAATGAACTGTGCACATGGATGATAAGGTTTCCTGTGTTGCTGTCTTGGGAATATCTGCATTTTTATGGAAACAAAGGCCTCAGTCAAAGGAAAAACTCTCTAAGAGTGCAATCCAAGATATCACAGGGAGAGGAAAAGATTCCTCCCACTGCTGTGGGGTCCTGGCTGATGTCCTCACTGTCTCTCAGACCAGTGGTCACCTGCTGTTTGTAGGGTCTGTTTTCTCCACATTATTTGCTCCAAAAGATGAGTTAAACTTCCATATCACCTACCCAGCACAGTGCCCACATGAACACAGAGATATTCCCAAGGTAGATATTAGGTTGGTGCAAAAGTTATTGCATCTTTGCCATTAAAATTAATGGCAAATTAAAAGTAATGGCAAAACTGCAATTGCTTTTGTACCAACCTAATAATATGGGGGACACTTTTCTTTCTTATCCTGTAACCTATGTGCAGATTTGATGTCCATTGCCCAGCATGGAAAAAGCAGGAAGGGAGGAGAGAATATTTACTGAGCTCTTGCTTTGCGACTTTGTCACAATAGCCTTATGCCTCCCAAAGTGCTGGGATTACAGGCGTGAGCCACCGCATGAGCCAATGTACCCTGCCAGACCCAGGATCTTAAGTGGGAAACCACCTCAATTGCAAGAGTGAAGATTACTTTAGAGTACTGGGTTCTTCCAGATTGAAAGAGATTTGGGGACAAACTGAAGCTTCAGAGGAGGCCCTCTTCATTTATCCTCTGACTTTCTGTGAAGAAGGTGCCCAGTGTTGAGGCAAAAGGAAGATTAATCAGACTTCGGCAGACCTCAAACATCAAAATGTTCTGTAAAAGCAGAGGGAGGCAGCTATTGCACTGGCTATTACAAGAAAATACCTTTGAAAAAACTATTTGTCAGGACAAAGCCACCTAAATCCTCAAGCTACAGCTCTCAGCCTAAAATAGTAAACTTAAAAATTATTTCAGCTAAAGTTACTCTCCTATGGAATGTCAAAAGAAATGTGTTATACAGACATTAGGAGAAAAACTTAAAATGCTACCTGCCTCGAGACTTTTCTGGAAGTGTGCATTGCATGTTGTTTGATCTATTCTTAAGGTAGTTTATGATTTTATATAAGTATGTAGACTTCTCCCACCTCACTGAGCACTGATTCCTGATATTCTACCAAAAATGACTTATGAATTATCCTACCCATGCCTCTTCCAGCAGCTGTCCCTGCTGACTAAGCATCAACAGGGAAAGGGCATTCTTCAAGAATAAATCACTGCTCCAGGCACTTGTCAATGGCCATCACCAGATGGATTCTTTTCAGGCTTGGCCCTCTTCTTCCTTGAGTAATTTTAAGGGTGTTCTGTTGGCCAGAGACAGGATCTGTAGAATCTGGGGTGTAAAAGCCAGAAGGAAGGCATGACAGAGGCCATTGAGTCCAACCTTCTACTTTTACCCGTGAAGAATGTAAGCCCAGTGGCAGAGAAGAAAGTTGGTATATCTTCAAAATGCAAGGTAAAAATTCATCATAGCCTAATTTTCTGTCTGAGGCTGAGCTCCAGGCCCTGCCAATGTCACCAAAAGGCAGAAAAGAAGAAAAAGGCAATCAAAATAGAGAAAAAAGTATCAGCAAAAATTCAAGTAAAAATATCTATGGTGAAAAATCTTCAGAAATTATTTTTCCTTTTTTCTTCATTAAAAGCGTTCTCAAATCTGAAACAATTTGGCATTGGGATGCTGTGTGACTATTTTCATAAGAAATACTTGAGGACACAATTTATAATTTATAAACTGTCCAGGGCCACTAATTCAAAAAGCATTTTCTGAGATCTCGCTGTGGACCAGGTGCTGAGACAACAGGAAACAAGGCCCCATGCAGCCCTCAAATTGCTCAGCGTCTAGTGGGTTTCAGAGCCTGGAGCTTTGCAACATATCAAAACAACTACAAATCCCTTTGGCCCAATAAAAGGCAAGCCTCAGAGGATAGGCGTCTTTGGCATTTGGTTGAGCATACTGGAAATTTATAAGAAAATTATCTTGTGGGCCCACACATTTTTAGAATTCATCTAAAAGTTGGTATTTACCCTTCTCTGAAATCAATTAATTTCCTGGAACTCCCTGGTGTATTTTATTCATGTGAAAATTAGATCTGTGGTTTTAAGTAGACCTAAGTTTTCATGTTCAATTTCACGATTTTATATATGATCAGTAAGTCATGAGTTACATACCAACACATTGACAGTGATTATATCTAGGTGGTGAGATTAGAGGTGATTTTGTTTTTTTGTTTTTGCCTATCCATATTTTCTAAAATTTCTAAACATTTGGAATAAAAAACAGGCATAGGCCGGGTGCAGCACAGCTCATGCCTGTAATCCTAGCACTTTGGGAGGCCAAAGTAGGCAGGTCTCCTGAACTCAGGAGCTCGAGACCAGCCTGACCAACATGGCAAACCCTGTTTCTACTATAAATACAAAAATTAGCCGGGCATGGTGGCACACGCCTGTAATCCCAGCTGCTCCGGAGGCTGAGGCAGGACAATCACTTGAACCTGGAGGGAGGTGGAGGCTAAGCAGAGATTGTGCCACTGCACTCCAGCCTGGGTGACAGAGTGAGACTGTCTCAAAAGAAAAAAAAAGGCCGGGCACAGTGGCTCACGCCTGTAATCCCAGCACTTTGGGAGGCCGAGGCGGGTGGATCACCTGAGGTCGGGAGTTCGAGACCAGCCTGACCAATGTGGAGAAACCCCGTCTCAACTAAAAATAAAAAATTAGCTGGGCGTGGTGGCGCATGCCTGTAATCCTAGCTACTCATGAGGCTGAGGCAGGAGAATTGCTTGAATCCAGGAGGCAGAGGTTGCAGTGAGCCGAGATCGCACTATTGCACTCCAGCCTGGGGAACCAGAGCAAAACTCCGCCTCAAAAAAAAAAAAAGGCATAAAGTCTATTTTAAAACCATTATGTTTTGAGTTATGTTCTAATGAAGAATATCACATATGAGTAATATAAAAAATTAGACAAAGCAGTAGAATTTCTTCCAAATTCAGAGCATGTGACGGGGAAAAGGGATCTCTGTGGTAAAGCTGGCAACCACAAGCGGGAAAAGCAGTCAGAGTCCCAAGCTCCTTAGCTTAGCTTGCAGGGGCTGCAATTTGAGAAATGGAAGATCAGCCCAGGCAATCAGGTGTGAGGTGAGTCACTGACTTTTGTGACAAAGGAATCTGGCTTGGGGAAGAGAAATCATGAGTATAAGTGTATGAGGGCAGGGCAAATGACTGTAACAAACAGATCCACACTGTAATGGTTCAAACACAATAGAATGTTTTTCTTTCTCACATAATCCAATCTGGGTGACTAGACTGACAGAGGCTGTGTTCCAGGAAGTTCGTCAGAGACCCAGGCTAGGCACTGGCTCTGCCATCTTCAACATGCTTCCTCCTGTAGCTCTAGTCTAGCCATAGGACTAGAGCTAGAGTCCATGGGAAGAGGATACTGGAGCACATTTGGAAGCTTTTTGGGGCCAGGCTTGTAAGTTATACCTATCACTTTCATGCACACGCCAATGGGGAAAACTAGTCCCCTGGCTACGTAGGAGGCTGTTAAATGCAGCTGGGCAGTCATAGATCTAGCTGCTATTAAAGAAGAGAGGAACCAATGTTAGTGAATAGCTGGCAGTTAGTGCCACAGAAGGATGAACCACAGGAATGAGACAGCTAGTAGAGATTGGTTAAGAGGCTTCTCCTGGAAGCAGACTGATAAAACACAATGTGGAGAATGTACAGCAACATTTTGTACAGTCTGCTTCATAGACAAAGAAATCTGGGGACTCCATACTCTAGGACCACCTTGGAAATTCACAATGCCTGTTAGAATATTAAGTGATCTTAGAAGATTTTTTTTTTTTCCCAAGATGGAGTCTCACTCTGTCGCCCAGGCTGGAGTGCAGTGGCATGATCTCGGCTCACTGCAACCTCCACCTCCTGGGTTCAAGCAATTCTCCTGCCTCAGCCTCTCAAGTAGCTGGGACTACAGGCATGCGCCACCAAGCCCGGCTAATTTTTATATTTTTAGTAGAGACGGGGTTTCACCATGTTGGCCAGGCTCCTCTCAAACTCCTGACCTTGTGATCCGCCCCCTTCTGCCTCCTAAAGTGCTGGGATTATAGCCGTGAGCCACCGCACCCGGCTGATCTTGGAAGTTTTAGAAAAAATAAATCTAATGTTTATAGAAATATCTGCTTAAGCTTCCTAGCATTATCCACACATATTTGACAGTGAATCAGCTTCCATTTGTGGTCAATCCACCATCTTGAAATGACTGCTGTTAGACGATGCCATTGGCCATGCATCACTTCTGAATCTGCACTGAACAGGTGCACATTAAGCAAAAACATGCATTTCCTTAGTCCTAGCGTTACAATCAGAAGATGTTCAGGGTGTTAGAAATGGACTCAGATGAGTTTTTATTTTGTTCTATCTTTACCATAAGGAATAACCTTGAGGCAATCAATCAGATCAATGTTTTATGTCTTCTTTCCCCATCCATATAATGAGGGCCAGGATATTGACCTAACTTGTAATGCATTTTACAAAATCAACATAAAGTTTTATATTAATGTGATTAATTAAATTAGCAATGAAATGACTAATAAGTAATTAGCCATGGAACAGTGGCTCCACTATAATTGTATGTGTGAGGATTTGCTACCTCTCTTGAAGGCCTGACCTCGTAGAGGAAATAATTAACGCTACTCCTTACCTTTTGATATTATAGATGGCCAAGATTGTGGCTTCAAAAGATCTTTTCTGGCAAATGAATTTTTGGAAGGTGTATAAAAACTGATGCCTTACAATGTAGCCAAAAATATTTATTAAACACTTATTTTAAACTAGGTTTTATAGGAAATCCAAAAAGGAATTTTGCACTGTTTCTGACTTCAGAATATACAGGTGTGCACATAATTATGATAAAAATCAGAATGTGATAAGAGGGCTGCAGGAAATTGCTTTTTAGGATAAACTGGGAGAGGAACAGAAAAAGTTTCAAGAAGATGATAGTATTTAAGCCACTCTTTGAAGAATGATTAGAAACTCAGCGGACAAGGTCAGGATGGTGAGTAAGAAACACAGGATCACAGGATATTTCTCAAAATTAGAATCAGTTAGAATTAAGAGAATAATTAAATCTTTTATTAGCATTAATCGCAGAAGTAACTAGGAGGACACAGCTCTTTAGAATGGCTTTCTCAAAGTGTGTGCAGATGATTTGTTTTGGTGACAGGTTCATGTAGATTCTGAGAAAAAGTAAGGCTCCCATGGTCAAAAAATTAGTTGGAGAAATACTAGGTTAAATAAGGTTAATTCTATTTCATTACCATGTGTTACTGGGAGCACAAGGATATGCAAATGAGCTCTATGAATCCCTAAGAAGATGCGGAACAAAGAATTTTTCAAAACTAAATCAAGGTCCAAACTTTCTCGGTGTAGTTTCATTCACATTATACCTTAGGAACAGTTAAAACCCTAACTGGATTTTATAATGTGGCTTTGATACATAGCATTTTTGAATGCAACAAATGTGATAAATGTCAAATGAACACAGTTTTAACAAGGGTTTAGAGCCATCTCTGAGAGATGTGTGGGGCCATTTGGACCAGGAATGATTGCTTTTTTTCCCCCTTGATTGCCATACTATTCAAGGCTTAAATTAGAAAGCCACAATTACAAAAGCAATGTAATATCAGAAAATATTCAGGCCCTATGTCATAAGAGGAGACTATTGATTTCTGAACTAGAAACAATACCTAAGCCAAGGAAGAATGAGGACAGACGGCCATTTTGGAAATAAAGAATATCATTAAGTATCATGTTAGGGCTGAGGGGCTGAAAATCTTCAATAATTCAGAAGTTCATTTACCTGGTGGAAACTAAGGAAGTGGAACAGGGATATTGGTAGGGGATTCCTAATGGAGTGTAAGGAAATCAACACAAAGACATGGGTATGAAGGGTTGCTTAATAATATTCTACCTATAAAAAGCATAACATGAAGTCTTAGCACTGCCTCCTAGTGCTGCCTATGGAATGAATGCTAAATAAGTGATTATATCGAAGCTTCCAATATTGTGGTCAAGTTTCTGTTTCTTTTCCACTCTTTCAGATACAGATGCCTATCCTCATACTTTTAGTTCCAGAAAACTGGCAGATTTCTGACTACCCTGAGTATAATAGAAATGGCCACATCCAAATGTGAAAATGATCTACAAAGAAGTTATTTAATCCAGCATGGAAAAAAACTACTTTACAAAGGGCACATGGTCTTTTAACATATTACAATAAATGAATACAGAATGAACTTTAGGAAAGGAGAAGACAAGATTAGTTCTTATGTAACCATACCAAATTGTCATTTTGCAGTCTTCAAGAATGACACCTGATGAACTCTCTTATTTGTAAAAATTTACTTTCCACTTACATAATTGAGATAAATATGCTTTAAATAACTGTTTCAATTAACTATCCTACTGTATAAACACATAGATATGTATGGATGTATAAACCATAAATTAGCTAACATTTACCAAGTAGGTACTGTGGGCTAGGCATTATTCCCAATTCTTTAGGTATCTTAACCTATTTAATCCTTATAATATCTCTATAATACTGGTACTATCATTAGCCCATTTTAGAGATGAAAAAATTGAGGCACAGAGATGTTAACTGACTCGCTCAGAGTGATACAGCTAGCAGTTGATGAAGCTGTGACGTGAACCCTGACCATCACACTCTTAAGCTTTTAATGCTATTTCTTCTATGTGCATATGAATATGCTTATTTAGAAAAACAAGGTTCTGAGCCCTTAGACCCTACCTAAGTATTCAAATAAATTTTGTTGTGATTCTAAAAAAATCCCTATCTTTTTGTTTTATAATAGAAAAAACGAGATAAGGCAAAACATTCATAATAACTACCGAAAGTACAGGCTAAAAGTTTATGCTTTTGAAAATCATAATAAAAACATGACAGGTGGCATTACATCTAATCTGGGGAGTCACCTGGCCTTCTCCTTCCTTAACTCTTCCAGCAATAGGATGGCCTGCTGTCTTTGAATAGGTGAGCTGCTTACATTCAAAGCGACACAGATAACTGGCACAATTAGTGACAGTGAAAAAACAGAGAGGGTTTCTGTTTTCCCATAACTATCTAGGTAACTCTCCTGTGATTCTTCATTCCTCCTCGGCAGGTGAGCTGCCGACCAAGCACCCATTAGCCTCCTGTCTCCCATCTCACTTGCATCAGCATCACGGGCTGGGGCAATCCTGTTCATTACGGGGCTGGTCTTACTACCGCAGCACTGCTCATTATATGAATGACCTGTGTATATACTTTTGCGTCTCCAGCAAAATGATGAAAGACAAAATAGGAGAACTGGCTCGTTTCCCAGTGAGCTCTTGCAAATTCCTTGCATGTTTCAGAGTGTATCATGGCTGATAAACCTTTATCAACTCAATATCAAGGAAATGATCATCATCTCTGCTTCATGTGAGCCATTTTGGTGTATGGAAGCGACGTGTCACAGCTTTCCCCCTCCTTTGACCGATCCTCCATGGGTCCTGACAAGTTGGGAACGATACTTGCTCTACAGCTGTTACAATCATTCCCTAGTACAGAACTGTGCTGGTTCAAAACCAACAGGACATCCAGGGGCTGTAGATTAGGACTTAGTCTTCAAGACTTCATGGAGACTGGGTCTATCCTAAAAGAAATAAAGTCCAATGAAACTACCAGATAGATTCACATTTGCTTTTAGCATCACCAATTTACCTTCTTGCTTCCCTTCTTCCTTCTTTCTCTGGGACTCCTTCACTTGCCTGCCTCCCTGGAGCTGGACAGTCTCTCCCTCAACTCTTCCAAAACTTCTACCAGGGAAGGGGCCCAGATAAAAAATTTTACAACTTGGTGTGAATAATTTAACTCTACCTAGAGTGTGAGCTCTTCTAACTAATTGTGGAATACAAGCCTTTGGTCTGTGTAAATTAATTTCAACTATCAGGGAGGAAATATTAGGGAGAGGCTTTTGTAAGGGAGAGCTTTCCCAGAAACCCTGAAATTAGTCCACACACAAAGGTCACAACTCAAATGCCTACAGATGCCATTCCGGTCATGTGAATGAATAGAACAGGCTGGAGTAAGACAAGAGGGAGCGGCAAGGTCTACTACCTGCTGGAGAGCTCATGCCTTCTCGAAGGATGCTACCACTGTAATTATGCAAGAATACTAGCCTAGCTCTGCTAGTCTATTTTTTCCATAGAAGTAGACAAATATGCCCTTTTCTGTGATTTCTTCTCATTTTTAAATTTTGGCAATCAATTGAAAATCTAAAAACATTCTGTAGGCCTTATAAAAACACACTGTGGGCCTGAGCTGTTTCCAGGACATGCAGTTTGAGACCTTGACAATTATCTTCTCTCCAGCTGGTCCTTAGCCCCAAGCCCCACAACTCCTATGTATTTAGGTTAGGTATAGTGATAGTGCCAAATTGGATCTGGTTCCCAAGGCTGGTCATTAATATCTTGCATGAGGAAAATACTTTACAGTTTTCAATGCACTGTTAACACGTTATCTTTTTTTTTTTTTTTTTTTGAGACAGAGTCTCGCTCTGTCACCTGGGCTGGAGTGCAGTGGCACGATCTTGGCTCACTGCAACCTCCACCTCCCAGATTCACGCCATTCTCCTCCCAAGTAGCTGGGACTACAGGTGCCTGCCACCACGCCTGGCTAATTTTTTTGTATTTTTAGTAGAGACGGGGTTTCACCATGTTAGCCAGGATGGTCTCGATGTCCTGACCTCGTGATCTGCCCGCCTCGGCCTCCCAAAGTGCTGGGATTACAGGGGTGAGCCACCACGCCCGGCCAACACATGTTATCTTATTTGATTTTCACAATCATCAATCAGCACGCTCTTATTATTGGCTGTAGGGTGAAATATTATTATCTGCTTGATCATGATTATATATGTGTATATATATATAAGCACATGTATGTATACATATGAATACATAAGTTACATATGATAATACTATATGATTATATGCTATAATGTGATACAGCAAGGCTCTCCCCAAATTCTTAAAGGTAAACTACAGAAATTATATGCAATGAATAAGACCAGATTATTCAAAAAGCGATCTTGGAGATAATATTTCCTGAGTCAGAAATTTAAAAAGCAAACCATTAGCTATATTCTAACAGGATAAAGAACTGAACATAACAGGATACTGATCTTTTGGTAGTGAGGTTGCTGGTGAATCTGGTAAAGATGCTTGTGCAGGGAGGAAGTGCCCATCCAGGCACTCCAGGGAAAACCAGTTCTGACCTAAGCACACAACCTGGCTTGTTCTGTCCTAGAGGGTGATAAGTGACTATCATAAATTGAACCCACTGGCTTACTGGAGCCCAGAATCTGCTTTTGTGATTCACTTGTTGCTCACTGAGTAACCTTCTGATCATAATTTGGCATTTGATTTAGATTTTTTTTTAAAGGGAGTGGATGCATTGGCTGGGAGAAATGAGTACTGAGTCTTCTTGGCAGTCATATATCACGCTGTAAATTTATAAATTGGTAAGCTAGCGTATAAGCCCAAGTCCTGTGGGCATGCTTAGCATTGGCCACTGAAGGAAGGGTCAGCTTCAAAGTCATAGAAATTAAGATTTGGAGCCTGACAAGACAAATACCAGGCCCTCAGCTGTGATCCACTTGCCATGGTCAACGTCATCTTCTGAAGGATCCTGACAGCCTGCAGCTGGCATCCTACATTCTCCTCACCTGGCTACTTTTTTTTTTTTTTTTTTTAAGAAAAATCTCACTCTGTTGCCCAGGCTGGAGTGCAGTGGCCTGATCTCTACTCACTGCCACCTCTGCCTCCCGGCTTCAAGTGATTCTCCTGCCTCAGCCTCCCGAGTAGCTGTGATTATAGGTGTGTGACACCAGGCCCGGCTATTTCTTGTATTTTTAGTAGAGACAGGGTTGCACCATGTTGGCCAGGCTGGTCTCAAACCCCCGACCTCAAGTGATCCACCCGCCTTGGCTTCCCAAAGTGCTGGGATTACAGGTGTGAGCCCCTGCGCTTGGTCTGGCTACGTTTTTATAATCCAAATTCCCATTTGCTAGAGAAGAATTGAAGGTCCCCAGGAATGAGGTGATTTGCCCCAAGCCTCACAACTAGTAAGCACATAGTTGCTGGGTCATGACCTTGATTGCTCCTATGAGGCCGCTTCTCTTTCCACCACACCATGATTTCCAGTCTTGCCCTGCTGTTACGGCTAGAAATGACCTTCATGCTCCAGTCATTTTCCACAAATGTCTAAGTGCAGGAGCTGACCTGGCCCCCCTCCTCCAAGACTGCTCTCCTTTGGGCAGTCCAGAATAGTCCAGAATAGTCCAGACGTAAGGCTGGTGATGCAGTTCAAGAAGGATCGCCTGCTGTCACCCAGGATGCATTTCAACACACGCACAGTACAACCTAGCAGGTTATCTTTTCCCCTCTCTAGTTTGTGTCCAAACCTGCAAATGAAGCTTGTGGTTAAGCATGTAAAGCTGGGGCTATAAGATTTTTTAAACAGCTTTATTGTGCCATAATTCACATACCATAAACTTCACCCATTTAAAATATACATTTCAGTCATTTTTAGTATATTTAGAGTATAATCTAATCATCATACTTTCATTTTAGAACATTTTCTTTTAACCTCAAAAGGAAACCTCATTCCCATTAGCAGTCACTTCCCCCGATCCCACCTCCAGACAACCACGGATGTACTTTTTGCCTCTACAGATTTGCTTCTTCTGGATATTTCATATAAATGGAATCATGCAATACATGGTCTTTTGTGACTGGCCTTGATTGCTGAGTGCAATTATTTTGAGGTTCGTCCATGCTCTGCAGGGGTCAATACTTCAATATTGGTGCTATGAAGACTTGGAGAATAATGATTATGGCCAAATCCCCAAACTGCACACTTTCACACTTTGCTGGTGATGCGTTTTTTTTGTTTTTTTGTTTTTTTTGGTTAATGTTCTTTTCTAATATTCCAGTGAATTTTTTTAAAAAAATTCCCACAGTATAATATTTTCCACTTTAAGAATTTTTACTACCATCATTTTAGTTTAAATAATATTGTTACTTTAAAAATTACAATCTGTTGCTCTTTGTGTTACTGGGTTAATTTTTGCACATCCCGTCTCCACATCCACCTTTCCTCCCTGCTGGCCAGATCATGTGGCAAACCATCCTGCAGAGACTCCGGCTCCTTAACTGGACCATGTACCTCCTCTCCTTCCAGAGCTCTGAGATCAGCCTATTTAGCACCAATGAAGCTTCCTTCAAGTCCACAGGCAGAATGAATTGTCCTGTCTCCGAGCTCCCCCAACCCCAGCCCCAGCCCCAGCTCAGAGTCCAGTCCTTATCTCAGGGATTTCTAGTTGTTATTCTGAATGTCTCTGCAGTGATGCTGAGCTCCATGAGGGCAGGAATCAGACCTCGGCCGTCTTATCCCTCACACACCACACCCACCACACAATGTGTTCAACAGATGTGTTACAGATCAAATTGAATTAAAAGACAAGGACACTAATGTGACCATTCTGGAGAATGCAGAAAGTAACAGGAAAATAGCAAAGCTCCCCAAAGTCCTCAGGTGCACTATCAGGACTACCAGGAGAACAATTTAATCACAGAGAGGTTCCATAAAACCTGAATAAAACGTTTGAAGATAAAATAAGTTTGTGGAAGCTATGCCACGTGCAACACACTCCCTCTTGCCTTCACTAATCAAATATTAGTGCTTAAGACCCCCAGCTGTCTCTTCCAATTTCCCTGACTTTGGAGTCCTATGTTCCAAAAATTGTCTTTGAAGACAACATTTCCGGGTCCAGTTTCTTGGGAATAGCATGGTTTGTTTGGTACAGTGTCTCTGTCTACAGGGGAAGGCTTTACCCACAACAAAATCCGATTGCTATAGGGATCTTATAGGCCACTTGATTTTCTAATGTGGCCGAGGTCAAACCAGTCAGCCTCTTTCTTCAATCTTCTATCCCTGTGTTGAAGTGCCATGTGCTTTTATTAGGATTTGGAGGTATATGATTGGCAGCAAAGTCAAGGCAGTGTAACGGAATCAAGCCTTTCATTACTCTCATTTGCTCGGCTTTCAAGGATCTGAACAATGGCAGGAATAGGAAGGGAACAGTGGATGCCACCTGCGATGCTCTATCTTGGGCTCACCTCCTCGCCTTGGACAGTCTCCCTCACTCTGAATTCCCCTGACAAATGTGTCAGCATCCGATGCTGCTTCCATTTTCATTCTCATATTTCACTCTAGGAGCCTGATACATGGCTAGACCTGACAAGAATAAATTTATAAGGATGCAAGCTACAGAAAGCCTTGAATATATTCCAGTTAAAGGTCTATGGGGGCAACAAAGAAATCATCTCTAACTCATTTTTGGAGCACTGTAACAAGTGCATTTTCCAGGGGAAAAAAATCATGTTTTATTGTTGCACTTGTAATGTTCATGGCTCTTAAGGACTTTGTCACCTCTAAATGACAATACATTAAAGATAGCATTTCAGCATTTGCAAGAAAAGGCAGGGCCAGTGCTTAGAGCTGGCCTGGGCTCCTCCTAAGCTGCACTTTTCATCAAATAAAATCGATGCCTATATATCTTGATGTTAGAGTTAGGCTATTGGTTTTTAACTAATCAAGCTTTGTAGCAATTCTTTCCTGCAGAATAATTTTTATTAATGAGAGGTGAGATGAGAAAACTCCACTTTGCCTTGAGCAAATCTGATATGCTAATACTTCCTATTACCGAAATGCTAATGAATCAAAATTTAATCCTCAAATAGACAGAAAGGAGCACAGAGTTTAGAATCATGACTTAGATGTGAATTCCTTTTCTGCCACTTGCTGGAGAGGTAGTTTCCAAAAAATGAGCCTCAGTTACTTCATTGGTAAAATGGGCTTTTCTTGAGTATCAAGTGAGATTGTGTATGTATCTTGAATATAGTAAAACACACCAAAAATATAAATTCTATGCAAATAGAACAACTGTCTTCATGAGTGCATATGAATATTCATGTCCTCAGAGATAAATGGGGTCTGTTTCTGCTGTGTTTAATATGGGATTTCCTAAAGAATTGCTTAAGAGGGGTTATAAATACTGCTTAGCAACATGTTTCCCCCCAGTAGGTCTCACGGACGCACTGCTGGCATCATTGAACAGCAGCATCAGGACAAGTCTCAGAACTGTATCATTAGGAACTGAGCAGATTGGGAACTTATTTTTCTGGGTGACCTACAGAGTCAGTATCAAAAATGTGGTAATAGGCTGGATGTGGTGGCTCACAACTGTAATCCCAGCACCTTGGGAGGCCGATGCAGGCGGATCACAAGGTCAGGAGATGGAAACCATCCTGGCTAACATGGTAAAACCCCGTCTCTACTAAAAATATAAAAATTAGCTGGGTGTGGTGGCGTGCGCCTGTAGTCCCAGCTACTCGGGAGGCTGAGGCAGGAGAATCACTTGAACCCGGGGGATGGAGGTTGCAGTAAGCGGAGATTGTGCCACTGCACTCCAGCCTGGTGACAGAACGAGACTCCATCTCAAAAAAAAAAAATACAAAACAAAGAAACAAACAAACAAAAAAACCAGTGGCATTAGACACATGGAAAAAAGCATAGAAATCCCCTCAAAGATGATGAATTAAATAAAGTACATCTGTGTCATGGAATACCATGCAGCCTTTGAAATGATGCTTTGGAAGAATCTTGCATGACATGGAGAAATAGTCATGATACATATTATGAAAAATGAGTAGGCTATTAAACAAAAATGTATATATTCATTTTTATCTAAACCTGTCTATGCAAACTTACATCTAGAGAAAAGACCAGAAAGAAATACACCAAAATTACCTCCACATGAGTACAAAAATGGGTAAGTTCTACTTAAGAACTGTTCATCTTTTAAAGAGAAATTTTAGATGACTATAAAATTAATATGAACAGCAATTTTACCTTGGATGCTAAAAAAAAATGCACTCATAAGCTGCTGAATAGACAAAGTATCAGTACAGAACAGATCAAGCAATAGTGTCAATAGATCCTGTGCTGCTTAGAACTAACCTGGTGGAAGCTACCACATTTTGAGGAAAAGGGTGAAAAAAAATGGAGTTTATTCAGCGAAGGAAGATCAACAGCCATCCTCTTGCTAAGTGTTTTCCTCCTAGCGGGCCATTTACTCCTTACCACAATCCTGTGCATTACATTCTTATGTTTTACTATGGTTTTTTTATTTCTATATAATAATAACCAAGAGGTGGTGGAATGCAGAGTGCTTAAGACCATGAGCTCGGGAGTCAGATTCTGGCTTCAAATTCTGGGTCCATAACTTACTAAATGACTTTGGGCAAATGATGTAACTCCTCTAATCCTCCATTTCCTCATAGGTAAAATGGGGATAATAATAACCATGAGTATAAGAGTGTCAAATACTAATCAGAGTTCCTGACACATACTGAGTACTTTTTTTTTTTTCTAGACAGAGTTTCGCTCTCATTGCCCAGGCTGGAGTGCAATAGCGTGATCTTGGCTCACTGCAACCTCTGCCTCCCAGGTTCAAGCGATTCTCCTGTCTCAGCTGGGACTACAGGCATGTGCTACCATGCCCGGCTAAGTTTTTGTATTTTTAGTAGAGACAGGGTTTCACCATGTTGGTCAGGCTGGTCTTGAACTCTGGACTTCAGGCAATCTACCCACCTCAGCCTCCAAAAGTGCTGAGATTACAGGCATGAGCCACCACACCTGGCCCATACTAAATACTTTCAAAATGTTAGTTTTTATTATTCAAAAAGTGCCAGTAATTGAAGAGACCTACAGTTACAATTATTTTTTTAAATGAAGAGATGAGTATTACAGTTGTGGCAATAGATTCTGGGCAGAATCTAAATCTAATCTGAAGGAATTTCAAAATACAGGAGCAGATGGTGGATGTCTCTAGGAGTAACCCCTCTGCTGTGTATTAAGGCGCTGTCTTTCCCATCCCATCTCTTATTCCAAGTTCTCTGAATATTTCCTTTTTAGTTAATTAGCAACTGGAGCCATTCACTAAAGATTAAGTATTATGTGTGAGAGATGGGGAAAAGATGTAATTCAAGGAGGGAACCAAGACAGGGCCTACAGGGCAGCAGAAGTGGAGATGTAACACTTAGATGTACAGATCCCTAACTGGAATTTTGTCAGTACAGACAGAATTACCCAGGGAGTTTAATTCATATCAAATAAAATAATAAGGGATTGGTTTATAAACCAAAATGGTAATTCATTTGCAATGCATACTACAATTACTTCTAGAAAGTAAAGCCAGAAATTCACAATCAGTGAATAATATCCCTGATAGGGCAGCCAATTTTTACATTCAGAAGTTTGAATTCTGAAAATAGACCAAGAATGAAGGAGGTATAGCCATGAAGGAATTTTCTCTGTCGAGATCACTGCTGTATTTCCAGAATCTCCAATACAGCAATGCCTGACACAGTAACTGCTCAATAAATTGTTGATGAATAAAAGGATGAAAGAAGGAAACAAGGAGGCAAGAAGGGAGACAGGAAGAGAGGGAGAGAGGAAGGACGGTTTCAGGAACTAGTATTTGCAACCCAGGAGAGCCTGACTGATCCAGCATTGTCAGCCTAAGGCCAGCCGTGCAATGTGACTGGACTCGGCATCAGGAGCCCGATGCACCCTCCTCACTGGAGAGGGGTGTTGACCCATTGACAAATTCTTGCTTAAACAAACCATCCCACAGAAACCCAGAATCTGCAAGAGGGCTACAGCCAGCAGAAACAGGACCTGACGGAAACTCAGCCTCTGCTCTTTCTTTTCCAGGCACGTCTGGCCGCAGGTTCATACCATGGACCTCTGTTTTCCTGCCAAGCTCTAGGTTTTTTTTTGTTTTAATTTAAACTCTGTCACGGTGGAAAGCACTGAGTATTTACAGCTGATGAGCTTTCATCTTAGATCTGGGGAGAAAGCTTAAATGAGTTCAGAAATGGATTTCTCATTTTTTAAACTACATTTTCTTACATTAAGATTTTTTATAATATTACCTGTCTGTCCTTAACAATCAGCTGGAAATGTGAAAGCCTCTGCCTTCCCTTATCCTCAAATGGAATTGCTTCTCTTACACATTTAATCTCATCATAGGGCCCCAAGTCCACATTTTACCAACGAATAATGAGTATTTACCACCCCCTAAAATTCTATTATGTTCCTCTATGTCCTATGGCCCCCCTCAACACAGACCATGAATGAATAAAGCAACTTAAGTATGCCACATGATATCCACTAGTCTGCCATAAATCTCAAGATTGCATTTTTTTCCTTCTTTTCATTTTCCCTTTGATCTTTTTCTCTTTCATTTTGGCATGAGTTTTCCCCATGTTTTAATTTTATAATGACACAAATAATACATAGACTATTCTAAGAATTCGAGTGATACAGAAGTTATGTAGACTATGCAATTCTCCCTCTAACTGGCTCCCCTTTTCCCTTCCTCCCCAAGAGGTAACCATGGCTGATACTGAATTCATAGCCTTCCAGTATTTTTTAATGCTTTTACATCTTCATAAGAATATATTCTCTTATGTAAGGTTATTCTGAAGACATCTGTGGGATCTTACTAGACGTATTCATCTGTAATTTTTTTCACTTAATATATTTTAGAAATATCCATATGCAATCATACGGGGCTACCACATTTTTTTAGTACCTCTTTTATTTTCTGCAATACGGATGTAACATAGTGCATTGTGCCATTGTCAACTGATGGTCATTTAGGTTGTTTCCAATTTTATTTCAGTGAATACCTTCTTTGAAAATTTGTATGCACACGTGCAACTAGTATTAAATATAGGACTGCCAGAACTGAAAGAGGATGTACATCTAATCTTTAACACAAATTATTTAACTTCTCTTAAAAAAAAAACTATCCAAATATCCATAGCCTTCATGAGTCTCTATTTTCCTGCATCTGTATCAACAATGAAATTTATTGATCTTTTTATCATTTAAGATAATTGAGGCCTGGCACAGTGGCTCAAGCCTGTAATCCCAGCACTTTGAGAGGCCAAGTTGGGTGGATCACCTGAGGTCAGGAGTTTGAGACCAGCCTGACCAATATGGTGAAACCCTGTTTCTACTAAAAATACAAAAATTAGTGGGGCGTGGTGGTGTGTGCCTGTAGTCCCAGCTACTTGGAAAGCTGAGACAGGAGAATTGCTTGAATCCAGGCAGCAGAGGTTGCAGTGAGCCGAGATCATGCCACTGCACTCCAACCTGGGCAACAGAGCAAGACACCATCTCAAAAAAAAAAAAAAAGATAATTGAAAAAATTATAGCTCATTTACCTTATCTTGGTGATTAATTAGGTCATGTGTAAGTTTATATGCATTTTAGCTATGTATATTTCTTCTTCTGTGAATTTGACTGTTATTATCTTGGGTTATCTTTTTTTCTTAATGATTTATGTTTTGTTTATTTTTAATAGTAGTATTTTTTTCTGCTACACATGTAAATAATATTTTTCCTCAATCTCACGTTTGTCTTTATGTTTGCTTATAGTGTTGTGTTTCTTCCTGGTTCAAAACATTTAAAATTTTTCATATTATTAAAAGTAAGCACATGATGATAGCCCCAGCCTACTGTCTCGAGAGAGTTTCTAAGCCATGGTGCAGAGAGTGGGTTCCTAGGCAAAGCCTGGCAGCCCTCCTGACTTAGGATGACAGAGTTTGGAGTTTAGGGACACCAATGCCAAAGGCAGCATATCAGAGTGGAAGGAGCTGCACAGATAGAAAACTCCAGAGATCTGCAGAGAGTTTCCTGCAGGAACGCAGTGGAGTCCTGATCAACACATATGTCTGAGGAAACTATCTGAGGTCTACGAAAGAATGTTCACCCCAAAGATCAGACTAAACAAATGCCTGGAGTCCACACAGAGCCAGGAGTAGTAGTGTGTGTTCTCAACAGCTAGGTTACCTGTGGCTCATAATCCCGTCATTGTTGGGGAGCATATTTAGGATACTAGGAATTGTCTTACCTCCGTAATGGGAAAGAATCCTTTGACCCAAATTTTGTGACAAAACAAAGCTCAAGAATATTCATAGGAATAAAAAATATCCAGCAACCAATAAGGTAAAATTCAAATTGTCTAGCACCTAATAACAAATTATACAGCATATAAAGAAGCAGGAAACTGCAAAATCAATCAGTTAAAACAGACCCAGAAATAACACAGATTATAGAATTAGTGAACAAGGAAATTGAGGCAGTTGTTCCAACTGCCTTTTGTGTGTTCAGGAAGCTAGATGAAAGATTGACTACATTAAATAGAGGCATGGGAGGATATTAAAAAGACCCAAATAAAACTTCTAATGATTAAAAATAAATATGTGAGTTTAAAAATACAGTGGATGGGTTTAATGGAAGATTAGACATGACAGAAGAAAAAATAGTGAACTCGAAGACACAGCAACAGAAACTGTTCAAAAGGAAACAAAGAGTGAAAATAACTGAAAACAATGAACACAACATCCATGAGCTAAGGACAACTTCGAACGACCAAATACACACACGTAATTGGAATATACAAAGGTGAGAAGAGGATGAGGAAACAAAAAGTATTTGAAGAAAAAATGGCCAAAACCTTTCCAAATTTGATCTGTAGTTGTAGACTACAGGTCCAAGAAGGTCAACAAATTAGAAGCATAAAAAATATATGAAGAAAACTATACTAAGGCATATCATAATCAAATTGCTTGAAAGCAGAGAGAAAAAGAAAATCTTTTTTTTTTTTTTTGAGATGGAGTTTTGTTCTTGTCACTCAGGCTGGAGTGCAATGGCACGGTCTTGGCTCACTGCAACCTCTGCCTCCTGGGTTCAAGTGATTCTCCTGCCTCAGCCTCCCGAGTTGCTGGGATTACAGGCACCTGCCACCATGACCAGCTAACTTTTGTGTGTTTTTAGTAGAGATGGGGTTTCACCATGTTGGTCAGGCTGGTCTCAAACTCCTGATCTCAGGTGATACATCTGCCTCAGCCTCCCAAAGTGCTAGGATTACAGGCATGAGCCACGGTGGCTGGCCAAAGAAAATCTTAAAAGCAGCCAGAGAAAAAAGACATTACATACCAATGAACAAAAATAAGTATGACAACAGATTTCTCATTGGAAACAATGCAAACTAAAAGACAATGCCCCAACAACATGAAAAGTACTGAAATAATGAGCAAATGCAACTAATAACATGGCAAATGCAGCCCTTTTCCCAGTGAAAATACCTTTCAAAATTAAGGCTCAGTGAAAATGTTTTCAGATAACAAAAGCTAGAAGAACTCATCACTATCAGGCCTGCACTCCAAAAAGTGTTCAAGTATATCAAGCAGAAGAAAATAATAACAGATGAAAACGTGATTTACACAAATTTATAAAGATTACTGGAGAAAATATTTGTGACCTATGGTTAGGCAATGTTTTCCTAGACAAAATGCCAAAAGCATGATCTATAAAAGAAAAATAATAAATTGAACTTCATCAAAATTAAGTGATGCTCTTTAGAATATACTGGTAAGAGAATAAAAAGACAACTCTCAGAAAGAAAATGGGATTTACAAATCCCCTGTTGTATAAAGGAGTTTCATCTGGACTATATAAAAAACTCTCAGTATTTGGTAATAAAAACAATCCAATATAAAATAGGCTAAAGACTTTGAACAGACACTTTACCAAGTGTGGTAAAATAAGAACATGAAAAGATGTTTAACACCATTAGTCATCAGGGATATACAAATTAAAATCACAATGAGATATCACTACCCACATAGTATAATGGCTACAACTAAAAAGACTCATCATACCAAGTGCTGGCTGTGGAGGAACTGAAACTCTCACACATTTTTTTGTGAGATGTAAAATGGTACAACAGTTTTGAAAAACAGTTTGATATTTTCTTAAAATTTAAACATAGGTACCATATGACCCACTTACTTGGCTCCTAGGTGTCTACCCAAAAGAAATGAAAGCATATGCCTATACAAAGACTTGCACATGAATGTTCACAGAGTTCTATTTGTTGTAGTAAAAAACTGGAATCAACCCAAATGTCCATCAACAGGTGAAAGACAAACTGTGATGTAGCAGTATAATGAAATGCCATTCAATAATAAAAAAAGAAATAAACTATTAATTCATGTTCTCATAGGATGAATCTCAATGTGAGATGGATCTCACTCAATGGATGAGTGAAAGAAGCTAGACAAAACAAAAGTACATTCTAGAATTCTTGAAGATGCAAATTAATCTATAGCAATAGAAAGCAAATCAGAGGTTGGATGGTAATGGGGGTCAAGAGAGGGATGAGATTACAAAGGGACCCGAGGAATCTTTTAGGTGTGATGGTTGTGTTCTTTATCTTAATCATTTTGGTGGCTTCGCAGTTGTGTGTGTATATACGTAGTCAGAATTTATCAAATTGCACACTTTGAACAGTTCATTGTATGTCAATGTTCTATATCACATCATTAAATAAAAACCTTAAATGTTATAAAAAGTAGTGGTGAGAATAGACTGTATTTGTTATCTATTGCTGCAAATTTTTTTTGAAACTTAGCAGTTTAAAACAGCATACATTTATTTTCTCACAGTTTATTTGGGTTAGGAGCATGAGCACTGCTTTGCTGGGCTCTCTGCATCAAGATCCACTAGCTGCAATCAAGATGTCAGCTAGGCTGTATTCTCATCTGGTGGCTCAACTGGAAAAGAATCCATTTCCAAGCTCACTAAAGTTATTGGCAGAATTCATCTCCTCATAGCTTGTAGCTGTAGGGCTGGGAGCTTTAACATTTTTTGCTGTCTATTGGCCAGAGCCTTCCCTCAGCTCCTCAATTCCATTCACAGCTTCCCGTCATGTGGCCCTTTCCAATTACCAGTAGTCGCCTTCAGATAAGCCTTATTGGCTGAGATACTGCCACTGCGCAAAGCTATGTGGCTCTTTCCATTGGCAGTTCATAATATGGCCGTTTGCTTCCTCAAGGCCAGTAGGAGAATGAGAGAGAGATTAAGTCTGCTAGTAAGATGGAGTCTTATATAACATAAAGTAATCCAGGAGTCACCTCCCATCACCTTTGCCATATTCTGTTGGTTAGAAGCAAGTCACAGGTCCCACCCACACTCAAGGGGGAGAGGTTTACAGAAAGGCAGGACCACCAAGAGGCAGAGGTCACTTTAGAATCTGGGTGTTATACAGATATTCCTCTCTCCTCTTCTTCTTAGCAACTTTAATGGGAAATTCTTCAAAAACTTTGGTTTCATTTTTGTTAGATGCCCTTTATCAAGTTTTCTTTGTATTCTGAGTGTGGTTTGAGAGGGATTTTGTTTTGTTTTGGGTTTGCATTGCTCTTTTTTGTTTCATTGTTTTGGTCTGAATGTGGTATTCAATTACATCGAATGCAATTTTGGCATCGGCAGAGCTGAGTGTATAGATTGAATTTTTAGAATCCGTTAATATGGTGATACTAATTTTCAATAAATTATAATCAAGTATCAATAATGAGTCATGATTGTATTCCTGGGAAATGCTCTTTTTAATACACAGTTGGATTTCATTTGTATTTTATTTCAGACTTTTGCATCTAGGTTCAGAAATAAGCTTAGACTATAGCTTTCTTTCTATTTTATGGTACTTTATTATGTTAGCCCTAAAGAATGAGTTGGAAAACTTTTTGATGTTTTCTCTTTGAAACTATTTGTATAATATAGAAATTATATGTTCTTTAGACATATGGTAGAATTTTCCCATGAAATCATCTTGGCTGTTTTGCTGCCCACAGAGCAAAAAAGCCAAGGCTGGAAAAGGGCTGACTGGCTGGGCAGCCCCAAATACAGCTGCTGTATAATCACCATGATCATTGCTCCAAGGATTTCTCCCACTACTTATGTTCATTGTTCATGAGCTTGGAGTACCCCTAGAAAATTCTCAGCAGTAGTCTTCTCTTATATTTAACCTGGGTAGTGTTTTTGTTTGTTTTATTATGTTTGCTTTGCTTTTTTACAGTCTCTTTTTCTTTGTGGCTCTAATCCTGCTTGCTTCTAAATTTTTTGCATTTCCTTAAAATGTCTTATTTCTTCATGGTACATGTTCTTGTTTACCAGAAGTATTAATTATCAAAAATTTTACTTTTTTTAATTTGAGGGAACTTGGGGTAAGAGAGGAAACAAAATATTTTGTTATAACTGCCATCTTGACCCAACCTTATTTTGTTTTTAAAGAAAAAAGGGTTGTGTCAAAATTAGATGATAAAACTTGTTATCAAGCAAAAGTCCTAAAACTTTGGATGTATATCTGAACTTGTTTCAGACTTACAATACTATAAACTTAAAAAAAATTGTTGTGGATATGAGGTCTTGCTATTGCTATGTTGCCCATGCTGGTCACCAACTCCTGGCCTCAAATGACTACCCCTCCTTGGCCTCCCAAAGTGCTGGGATTACAGGTGTGAGTGACCACACCTGGCCTACAGACAACACTATAAGAGCTGTCTTAGGATCCATCTGAGAGACAAAAGCAATACTGGCAGTTCATGAACTTTTAGGAAGCAATATATAGATAATTAGACTTATAAAATTAATTGGCACAGCATATGATTTTTAAAACTTTTTTTAAAAGGCTATTCAAAGTTTTTTAAATCTTAAGGATGCTATCCTGGTTCTAAAGCAACATTGGAAGCTACATTGTCTGAGATAGCAATATCTTCTATTATTAAGTGAAGCTATGGTAAATAGTTCATGATTTCTATTTCTTTACAAGATGACAACTCCCTAATAATGCAAATATTGCGCCAGACAGTTAAGTCATGCAGTTATATTTAGGTGTTGTCATTCAATTCAGTATTTGTCAGGTAACCGTGAATGCCACAGAATTAAATGGATTCAGGTAATTAGTGTTTGTATAATTAGCACATCTAATATAAAATAATTAAATTAAAATAAGATTAGCCAAACAAAGCCACCTATATTATGAAGACAATAAACACAAGGTTGAAAGTTTTTTAAAATGTATCTTATACCCTTCCCTTCTATTGTAAAGTGATTAATTCATTGCAACATCCCATAAGCACCTTCAAAATTACCTGTGCTTTAGAGAATTTGAAAGTAGCTCAAAATTAATTTGTAATCAAAGGATTATATTCATTAGGGGAGGTATTACAGTTCTGTAGGCAGGTAACTAACCAGAATATCTGAGATTGAGGCACCTAGCTTTCAGAACTTGAAAACACAAGTCCTTCCCAAAGACTCTGCAACTGCAGGTGTCCTGGGAAATCAACCTGGGGCTGCCCTAGCTCTCTACCTGTCCACCAAGGAGGCGTCTTGGTGGATGCAAAGGAAACATATTACATGCTCATCAATCTCCGTTCCACCTTGGACCATGCCTGTTTAAATGTGCCAGCCCTCCCTAGAGAATGGTACCCTATCAGTTCTCTTTGCCAACTGTACATCTTAGGCAAGACGTCTGTACTCTTCCAGAGCCTCAGTACTCTCTATTGTAAGGAGAAACTCCACCAGTGTATTTCCCAAGATGGCCAAGGGGAAAAATGACTGCATGGAAACAAAAACAAAAACAAAACCCAAAAACGACTGTAGAAGAAAAATACTAAAAATGTAGTTGTGCCTAACAAAGAAGCTGTAAAGAGGAAAGAGTGGCTCAGAGACTAAAAGCTTAGAACTGGCTGGTTTATATAAATTTGAATTCTTGAGCAATAACCTTTCATTAATTTAGGGCATTTAATAACGCAGATTTAATAAGATAAAAAGAAGTCTTGTGGTTCTCAGTTAGGAAGAGGCAAATATTCACACTCATTTCCACATTTCAGTGGCCTTTATTATTACATTTGCAGTGATATTAGAACATCAAAACCTATACCTTTGTCTCCAGCCCAGCAACTGATTAATGTCAAAATGTCACATCCTTTTCACTGTCAATAAACAGTGACTAGAAGCTGGTTATTTCTCTGAAAGATTTTAATGGTGCAAAGAGAAGAAGCTGAATTAGCTGAAGCCTTTATAATCCTTTGGATTTTCAAACACCCAATTTTGTAAAGGCTACATAATCTCAGAGATTAAGGAAAAAGAAATAGAAATGATTTACAGAACAGTTTTCTATGTAGGAAAAATACACTAAACTCTGAAATGTATAGCTGTGAGGGAAAGGGGAGACGGTTTGATGTTTTTAGTCAATCACATCTCTGAGTTTCTCATCTGCTTTGTTCCAAGGATGAAGTCTTTATGGTCTGTATCTTTAGAGCATCATAATGCCAAATTACATGACTCAGATCTGCTCCAACCCACTCCAAGGGGCAACTCTGAAATAAAATTAGAAATGGCACAGTAATCCTTAGCTTTTTATTATAATTTTATTTTATTTTTAAGTAGCACTTACATTAGAACAAAATGCCCCTTGTGTCTGCTAGACTCTGGTATAAATGAAGTGGAAATTAGATACACAAGCGTGCCTACTACATTCAATCACGGAAAACCTTCATTCTTGTGTAAATTAAAATGATCCTCTGCACAGATGCAAAAGAACTCATCCAAGTAAAAACATTTACATGTAATTTACAGAATGTTTTCTCCCTCGGAAGCAATTGCTTCTTCCAGAATCATAAAAACCTACATTTTAAATGTTGACTAATGCTCAAAGACACTGAACCAAGCTAATAAACTACAGAAATTGAAAGAGATCCAAATGGGAAAATGTAAAATAACCATATATTTTGATCTTCTCAAGAAATGTTTATCTGACAGTAATTTCAGGTATTGTATTAAACAAATTACTTAAATTGTAATTACTTGTCTTCTAAATTTTGCTTCCTAATAACAGGGCAAAACATATGTACACAAGATCTATATCTTTTAATGTGGAGCTTTAAATTTTATGGTAAGTTTTTGTTTTAAACATTTTATTGGTCCTCACACCGGCATGGCTTACCCGACATTAGAAGGGCTGGTTTGCTGAACAAATGCTGTATCAACACAATAAGTGGCTTCACCAGGGTTACACAACAATAATAACAACCATAAGAACATTTTTCTTTTAATTTTAGAGGCAGAGTCTTGCTATGTTGCCCAGGTTAGAGTGCTTGGCTATTCATAGTGGCAAACGTAGCGCACTGCAGCCTGGAATTCCTGGGCTCAAGTGATCATTCTGCCTCAGCCGCCTAAGTAGTTGGGACTACAGGTGTGCATCACCACATCTGGCCAAAAACATTTTACGTAGACTCAGAGCATGTACTGTGACTACACACTGTGACTTTTCCATTCCTTTGTTTACTGTTTACAACTAACAAAGTTCCTAATGAGACTTTGTCAACTGGGGCAAATCACTTCATCTTTCTCTCCTTATTTTCCTGCTCTATAAAATAATGATAATAAATATATTCTTGGATGTGGTTGGGAGAATCAACAAGATAATATCTAACTCTATGTCTACCAAAATGCCAAGTAATAAGAGGACAAAGAATAGGAATCATTCTATCCTAAGCTTAAGTAAAAGAAAGCCGCTACAACTGAGAAGAAAATTTAGCCCTGGGATTTTGCAGCTTAGGCAAGGAGAGACACATGATAAGTTAAAGAGCTCTCATTATCTTATAAACGAATACACACCTTTTCATCGGAAGAAAAACCCTTTTAGGTGAGCCTGGAAGTCTAAGAAGACTTTCTCATGCATTCATATCGGGCACTGGACAATGTAATGGATGGGGCCCGCCAGAGCCACTCTGCAAAATGCCAGGGCATTCTTCCTGTGGTAGTTTCTCACATCGATCCCCCCAGATCGAAGCCAAGGGCATCAGGTTAAATTCATAGCTCAGTTGAGGGCATTGCTAAAGTCACACATTCCAAGTACCCGTGTAACTTCTTGAAGTGAGGAATTCTCCCAAAGTGAGGAAATCGCAAGGAGCCAATTTTGGCAGGCCTGGTGGGCTGTTGCTCTCAACTAGGATTTTATGGGAGCAGACACTGCCAAATTGAGATGCAGAACACAGCCAGCAGCTATTGTGTGCTGTTGTAAGGAAGAGAGCTCAGGGGGCTTCGGTCTCTGACAAGCAGGAGTCAAGCTGGTGCTTTGTTCTGAAAATCAAATGCTGGAGGAACACCTCTACCGTGTGGAGGCCACAGGAAGATGACAGGCAAGCAGCAATTTTGGACTTTTGATGCTCCAATGCTGTATTATGTCCCCAGGGAGGATATGACAAGGTCACTGAAGAATGTGAGGGTCTGATGTACCACTTATCCACCTCTGCCGCGGGGAACCTTGACGCGGGGCTTGGAGAAAGTTTCATTTTGAGTCAGGTGGCATCTAAATGATCCTGTTAGAATGACTTCGTTGCCTAAGTTAGCCCTAAATAACGAAATGCCTCACCCTATTGTGTTGCTGGGTCTCACTCTTCCTTTGAATGTTAAGAGTTCCTGTCAAAAACAAAGATCTTAGTTTTGCCATAATTGCTACAGAGCTGTCATTTCTGAAAATAACTAGCCAAGGGGTTCTATTGCTTGTTAGGGCCACTGCTGGGTTGAGATAGTAGAATTGGGTCATCCATATGGAAGAGGGTGCTTGTCTTCCTATTTGCTATGGCAGGTGGACATGCTTCTCAGCTTATCTAAAACCTGTGCCAAACTGCTCAAGTAAAAGTTAAAAAGGAAGAATGAATCTAGCCCAGTGTCTAGGGTATTCAGGCCTACAGATTAATATCCTTGCCCAAAGAAAAGGCCCTTGAGAATGAGAAGGATATCAAGTTAAGGGTAATTCTAAAATCAGATGTTTTTTTCAGGATCTAGTACAATTTTACCAAGAATCTAACCAAAATTTTGATTTGTATCTTAGAATTGCCTTCAAAAAGTATCTGTTGAGTTGTTGGGATGACGGACAGTCTGTATGATGTAAAGGCTGAACGACAAGGAGGAGCTGCCCAGGAGACAGAGAACAGCAGCTGCACAAGAAGCTGGGACATTAAAACCACCCACGAGCTGAAGGAGAGGACAAGGTTCCCACGTGGGATTGTCTGAGGGGTTCTGAGAAAACGTCCAGACCAAAGCCACATTCTTTACAGATTTTGAGAATCCTTTCACAAAGCAATTCTTTCTACTAAGCTTCACCCTCTCCTTGACCTTTTCTATTAAAATGCTCAGGGAAGGCGCAGTATATTAAGTCTCTACCAATTGAGTGTGAAGGAGTTTATCAGATGTTTTTACCCAGTACAACAGAGGTCTGGAAGTACAGAAGGGGGCAGAGGTCATCTGTGTTTGTGTGTGTATGTGTCTCTGTGTGTGTGTGCAAGAGAGACCCAGAGAGAAAGAAAGAGAAGGAGAGGGAGAAAGAGCAACAGAGAGACAATGAGACAGAGAGACAGACAGAGAGAGAGAGGAACTGACTTGTACTTACATGAGAAGAAATAAATGGAAAGAGACAAAGTTGTTGGAACTTTACCTATTTAGACAACCTTGGACTGATTACCTGACACCTTAGAATCTCAGTTTCTTCTAGACAAAATGGAAACAAAAATGCTTCTTCTCTCATATTTCACAGGATTTTTATGAAGATTAAATAAAATGACATATGGAAAACACATGACCCATAGTAGATGTTCCATCAACATTCACTTATGACCATGTTGGTTTCTGGCTTCATTATTTTGCTTAAGAGTTATCCTAAAAAGAAGCAAAATAACAAAGGGGTAAGGGTTGTCTTGACAGAGCAGGAACAAGGTAAGTTCTGTTTTCCTTTTCATCAGGTCCGTGTTGTGCAAAAGGAAAGAAACCACGTCTAGATGTCCAATGCCACGGGTTAGAACAAGCTAATTTATATTTACATACAATGTTCCATCAGGGAATCAGAATCCAGTTGGTTTCTAGGTGAACATGCTTATTTGCACACCATTATTCTTTAAACATTTGCTGAGCACTAGCTGATAAATGGTCTTTTAGGATATGCTTTAAAAAAAACCAATCCCCCATTGCTTTTCATGCACTGTTTTCAAAAGCCTCCATTAATAATAGCATTTCGATCAGATCTCTTAGTACAAATGAACATCCCATCAAAACTATAAGGGCAATCCATGATATTATCTTTGCCAATTGAAATTCTCAAGGTGAAATACATATGTGCTGTAATTGGCACCTTTGAAACATCATTTTCCCATGGAAGGCTTTCAGAGTTGCTGCCAGCAAATGCAGCCTGGCAGGTCCAGAAAGGTGAGGTCTGAGTATGAATGCTTCATTACCAGCAGGGTTTTACCCAGGTGACAGAGTTGCAGCTATCTGTCAATCATGCTCATCTCTGCTCTCGGAGGAGTCCACAGGCACTAAGCTTAAGGCATCAGCCTGCGCAGATAAATAATTACCCTGGCTGAGCCATTTCATGGAAAGGCAAAATTCTTTATCCCTATTGCTTGCGCAGAAGCAGTTGTGAAATCGCAGCTTCTTCAGCGCAGCCTGGAGGGCAGAGCAATGCATATGAGGTAAGCACAAAACAGGGGGCAGTAACAGTCCTGACTCTACACACATTCTTTGTTGATCTGCAATATCTTATCTTTAATTTCCATTACAGGAAAGTGTTTTCATCGGGTATCGCAGTGAGGATTCAATATCCAAGTCCTTCCTTAAAATAACTGCATTCCAAAATATTTATTTTTGTGAGCCAAATGCTCAATGGAATATCACATCAATACTGTGTGATAATAGAAAAGTAAAAAGTACTAAAAATACAAAAAATTAGCTGGTCATGGTGGCAGGTGCCTATAGTCCCAGCTACTTGGGAGGATGAGGCAGGAGAATGGCGTGAACCCAGGAGGTGGAGCTTGCAGTGAGCTGAGATTGCGCCACTGCACTCCAGCCTGGGTGACAGAGCTTGTGTTATATTAGTCATTGTGTTGTATTAGTTCTCTAGAGAAATAGGACCTATATATAGATATACAGAGATATATGCTAGATATATCTATATACTAGATAATATATCTACATATAGATATATAGATACATGTATAAATCTCTGTAAATTTATATAGATATATCTATATAGATATATATACGTATATATATCTATATAGAGATATATCTAGTATATATATCTTTATATAGTTCCTATTTCTCTAGAGAACTGTGACTACTAATAAACTATGTCATTAATATTAGATACTAATCTATAAATAGAGATGTAGTATGTTGAAATTCTAACCCCAAAATTGATGGTATTAGAAAGTAGAGCCGTTGGGAGGTGATTAGGCCATGATGGTAAAACTTTATGAATGGGATTAGAGGGGTAAGCGTTGTCTTGATAGAGCAGAAACGCAGTCCTTATAAAAGAGACTCCAGAGAGCCCTCTCATTCCTTTCCACCATGTGAGGAAACAGCAGTGAAAATATGGCTATCTATGAATCAGGAAGAGGGTCCTCACCAGGTACTGAACCTGCCAGCATCTTGATCTTGGACTTCCCAGCCCCTGGAACTGTGAAAATGTTTGTTTTTCAAGCCACCCAGACTATGGTATTGTTGCTATAGCAGCCCAAATTTTATGTATATATATTATGATAAGTATATCATATATAGGCTGGGCCATGGTGGCTCACGCATGTAATCCCAGCACTTTGGGAGGCTGCAGTAAGCAGGTCACTTAAGGAGTTTGAGGTTACAGTGAGATAATGATCTTACCACTGATGTCCACCCTGAGTGACAGAGTCAGACTCTGTCTCAAAAAGAAAAAAAAAATCTATCTATCTATCCATCTATCTATCTATCTATCTATCTATCTATCTATCTATCTATCTATCTATCGTGTGTGTGTGTGTGTGTGTGTGTGTGTGTGTGTGTGTGTGTGTGTGTGTGTATTTATATAAAGGGAGAGAGGGAAAGAGACTTTAAGGAACTGGTTCAGTGATTGTAGGGGCTTACAAGCCCAAAATCTGCAGGGCAGGCTGGCAGTCTTGAGTTGGAGGTAGAATTCCTTTCTTCTTGCACAAACCTCAGTCTTTTTTCTTAAGGCCTTCAACTGATTGGATAAAGACTACCCACATGATGGAGAGTAATCTGCTTTACTCAAAGTCTACTGATTTAAATATTAAACACATCAAAAAATACCTTTACGGAAACACCTAGACTGTTGTGTAACCAAACAACTGGGCACCATAGCCAAGCCAAATTGACACAGAAAATTAATCATTGCACTTGTCAAAACAAATGTGTCAAATACATTTTGACATTGTATTTCTGTCTTCCTATGCATAACCATTTGTACCTCCATGCTTGCTTGCCTACTAATTTGAAGTCGGTTTCTCTGTTGTAAGGTTGAATTAATGAGTTTATCATGTACACAATCTGGAAAAATATACAAGGATTATCTATTACACCTGGAATTTATTTGATTACAGGATTTCATTTTGGCTTCAGTTCTTAAGTTTTCATAGATCTTAATTTTTAAATCTTTCTTGACAGTTAAAAAATAATATTTTATTTAGTATTTAATATTTAGTTAATATTTAATACTATGCACCAGGTATTGTGCACTAGGATTTCACTTGGACTGTCTTGTTTTATTCTCAAAACAACCTTATAAAGTAAGGTCTATTAATATCCTTATCAATGATTTTTTTTTAAATAAAAACCTAGGGTTTGTTGGGAAAAAAGAATTTCATTAGGTCCTGCTGTTAAATGATGGGTCTGCTTTCCACTGGGGCCTGTCTGCCTCCAAAATGCAGACTCTTAACCACTAAACTCTACTATCTGCCAAAACTCTATTTTAAACAATGATTGATGCCTTGATTATCTGATTTTAATACAACAATCCTTGTCATCGCAATTGATCTTTGCAAAGTCCCTGACAGGGCCAGTGACTGGCTGAAATAGCTGTTTGATCACCCATAATTGCCTGGCTAAAATATTCCATTTTCTAAAGGTAGTAGCAGAAATAAGTGAAAATAGGAACTCCCAAAAAAAGTGGTTTAAAGTAACCTAGCCTCAAATGAAGACATCACTATTCTCTGCCAAGTCAAACAGAGTTATTTTTCTAGTACAAACCAGTATTTTTGTCCTCTGACAATGTATCATAAAGTGTTCTGGAGATAATAGAATTTATTTTCTTTTGTTTCCTCTCCTTTAGTTGTGAACCCACCAATATGGAGTCACAGAATTAGAGATGGGTCAATTCAGAGGTGCCATTCACCAACCAAAGGTTCTCAGCCTTTAGTGAACTGAGAATCATGGGAAGTCTATGAAAATACAAACTTCTTGGCCCCATCCCTGAAGACCATAATTCATTTCTCTGGGCTGAGGAATCTACCATTTTTAGTAAGTGCTTCTTGCATTAATGTTCGCTGACATACTTTCTGAAACAGTGCACTAGAGGCTAGTGACTAGCTACTCCGAAATGAAACTCACAATGATGAAGAGAGACTCTGCAGAGCTCAGGGCCTTCCCAGTTCCTCACATCTTCTTCTCTCTCAGAACCAGCAGGGAAGAAGGTGAGGCTCAGCACAAGATTAAAATGCAGGACCCCTTGTTTAAAAATTACTAAGATTTTTAAGATGGCAACAGCAGAGCTTTCAGCCAGGCATAGGGATCTTCTGAGTGTGTAAGTTGCACACTTGTGAAAGTGACCCGCTTCCTCCTCTAGTGTTCTAGGGCAAAGGAGGTCCCCAACCTTTTTGGCACCCAGGGACTGGTTTCATGGAAAATAATTTTTCCACGGACCAGGGGACAAGGGGATGTTTTGGGATGATTCAAGTGCCTTACATTTATTGTGCACTTTATTTCTATTATTATTACATTGCAATATATAAGGAAATAATTATACAACTCACTGTAATGTAGAATCAGTGGGAACCCTGAGTTTGTTTTCCTGAAACTAGATGATCCCATCTGGGGTTGATGGGAGATGGTGACAGATCATCAGGCACTGGATTCTCATAAGGAACGTGCAACCTAGATCCCTCTCCTGCGCAGTTCACAATAGGGTTCACACTCCCATGAAAATCTAACGCGGCCACTGATGTGACAGGAGGTGGAGCTCAGGCGGTTTTGCGAGTGATGGGGAGTGGCTGTGAGGACAGATGAAGCTTCCTGGCTTGCCCACCACTCACCTCCTGCTGTGTGGCCTGGTTCCCAACAGGCCACAGACCAGGGGCTGGGGACCCCTGTTCTAGGGGATAGAACACTCAGCTGACAAGAGAGTAGAAGAGAAGAGGGATGAGATAGTCGGATGGAAATTATTAGTTATAGCTGCTTAACAGCTCTGGGCAGGCTGGACTTCAATGCATACTAGAGGCATGTGGGGGTGTAAAGAAGGTCACACCTCACAGACAGTAAAAGAGTTAAGAGGGGACCACTACTTGGTCGTTGCTCTAAGTGGTGCAGGCCATTGGTGTATGTTCAGTAACTAGAACTCTGCTGGGTTCAGTAAAACTGGGCATTCTAATCACATAATTCACATTTCTCAAATAAGGTTGTTTTTAAGGTCTTAGGGGAAAAATAGTGCATATAATGTAAACCAAAATAAACCTGACAAGTATAGAATTAGTGTTAAAATTTGAGAAACTGTCTTTCTAATCATGAGAGAATTTTAAAGTGACTATTATTATTTTAAATGAAGAAGTTTTAAAATTCAACTTGGAAGTGCAAACACAAACTTAAAAGGTAAGTAAATGAACAATCTTTGCTTAAGAAAACAGCAACATGCGGAAATAGGCAATTAAGAGAGTTCCTCTCTTACCATTTGGACATTTTCTCTGAGTGAAGTCATGTGAGCCTCCCAGAAAACTCTTAACGCAGCTTAACATAATCAGGCCATTTTCAAAGTCCTGCCCGAATCCCATAGACGTAATTTGTCACTATAAACATGTACAATCATAAAGGATCACTAAAATTAAAGTAAAACCAATGCTGATTATCAAATTTATTTTTGTGAAAAGTCCAAATCTCCATGCTGCCCCTCCCAAAATTCTTGTTCGACATCTTCAAAAGTACTGATGCTGTGAGTTCTGATTATGAAAGCACAGAGATCCTCTTCACAGATGAACTTTTTCTTTGCATAGCACTTGTCCATCCTTCTTTATAGTCCAAATTCAGACCCAATGCCCTGTCTTTGCTGTGGACTTAAAAAAAGCAGCAATGACTACTCGGCCAAATGCTCCAGCTCCTGCCACCAGCTGGCCGGAGGGCCGGCTGTCCTGAGCAAACACCCTAAGAATGTCATTGCCCACGCAACAACGGGCTTCTCGGTCCTCATACAAAAGCTTCAATTTAATGTGGGTTGCAAAGCTAGCTTGACAAAAAAATCCAAGAAAAGGTCATTTTAGATTGAACACAGCTTTTCAATAATAGGAATTACCTAATGCAACACATGGGCATGTTCTTCCTTTACCCGAGAGAGCTAGAGACATGTTAGATCAATAATGGGATGAAGAAATCTAAGATCTAATATGAAATGGGTAAAGACCTTAAGAGTCAGATATGTAATATTTCTGTAATGCCTAAACTGTGAAGCCATAATTAAGGAAGTAAAGCCAATCAGCCTATTTCCCCACCCTAGGAAAAAGCCTTCTATTCTTGCTTAGCATTGCCTAAAGTTTTTTGAGCAATTAAGTAAGCATAGTATCATGTTCACTAAAAGCAGACAGTAGCTGAGACAGATTTCTCCTATATACATGGTACATTTTTTTAAATGCTGTAACTTTTGATGACTTGTTCTCAAGAGACATATAATATAAAACAATCCACTGACTCATTCTATTTTTCCTATGTATAAGTTTGCTGCTAATTTGGGGTTTTTGAAATAACATTGGTGATGCATCATAAAATACTTCCTAACTTTCCAGAAGGTATATAGGACATTAAAAGAATCTATGCATGGAAACCACTGTAGCTAGCTCAATGAATAAAGAAGTAAAGATAAATCTGATAAAAAGAAAGTACTGAATATTTTAATTACAAGGAAAGGAAGCCAAATTAAATAATAAGTCATTATTTTAACTCAGGTACTTTAAAATTTCTCTAATTATAAAATTAGAACCACTTAATAAAAATTTATACTTTTAATAAATAATCCATATAATAACTAGTAAGTACCATTAGCATTAGTACAATATATACACAGAAAACCTTCCTACATCATATGAATATTTCAAAATAATTTTATTTTCATGTCTTGGGTCACTCTTTTTCCTCTTTCTATAAAACTCACATTACAATTAATAGCAACATGCATTTTTTTAAACCCTAGACTATTGAAAAATCAACTAACAACATAGTCAGAATAGATACCAGACAAATATACTTAGTTGTTAAATTACTTTTTTTTTTTTTTTGAGATGGAGTCTCACTCTGTCACCAGGCTGGAGTGCAGTGGCGCGATCTTGGCTCACTACAACCTCTGCCTCCTTGGTTCAAGCGATTCTCCTGCCTCAGCCTCCCGAGTAGCTGGGACTACAGGCGTGCACCACCATGCCCAGCTAATTTTTGTATTTTTAGTACAGACAGGGTTTCACCATGTTGGCCAGGATGGTCTCAATCTCTTGACCTCATGATCCACCCACTTCAACCTCCCAAAGTGCTGGGATTACAGGCGTGAGCCACAGCACCCGGCCTTAAATTACACTTTTAATATACAGCTAGTTTCTCATCATATTTAAGAGTGCAATTTTTAAGGGCAATGCTACCAAGGCATAGATCAATTCAGTTCAGACTTGTTGATTACGTGCTTGTACAAGGCACTACGATGGCCCCGAAGTTGATTAAAAAGAAAACACCAAGGAAAATTGTTTAAAATTGGACACACTTCCTGTCTTCATGGAGCTATGGGACTTGTTGGGGAGCAGAATTTCCAATTTGAGTTAGATTTTTTCAATATGGCATCAGGTGGTACTGACCCATCCATTTGTTCTCATTGATTAGCCATCATTAGTGTGGCCTGAACACAGTGCCATCAGACTGAGTGTAGGTGATAGAAAAGGGATTTTCCTCATGTCTGTTCCATCACGGACCATGAAGTGGGCAAGTCCATGAGCACCAGGTCAGTCCCCATGAATACTCATTCCATACTCCACTAGGGAAAAGCAGTACAGAGGAGTGATGCAAACACGAGTTCAAATCCAGCTTCTGCCTCCCCCTAGCAATGTGACCTTTGGCAAGGAACCCAACCCACTGATGTGTTTCCTCATTTGTAAAATGAGGATAATAACCCACCCTTACTGGGATGCTATGAGGATCAAATTAGTTAATTCAGGCAAAGCGCTTAACAACAGTGCTTGGCATAGAGCAAGTTTAGAATGATTACATAATAGACCAGGCACAGGTAGCTCATGCTTATAATCCCACCACTTTGGGAGGCTGAGGTGAGAGGGTCTCTTGAGGCTAGGAGATTTAGATCAGCCTGGACAACAGAGCAAGACCCCATCTCTAAAAAAAAATAGCCAGTCATGGTGGTGCACACCTGTAATCCTATCTGCTTGGGAGGCTGAGGTGGGAGGATTGCTTGAGCCCAGGAATTCAAGGTTACAGTGAGCTGTGATTGTGCAACTGCACTCCAGCCTGGGTGACAGAGCAAGACCATGTCTTAATAATACTACCACTACCACTAATACTAATACTAATATAGTGTGTTTATTAATCAGAATAACGTTGTTGCAAACTGGAGAAATGCTCATGATTCTTCTCAGTAGGTAAGACTGTTCTCCTTTTCTTAATTAGAAGCACTGGATTCCTGTTAAATTAAATTTACATATATATTATTTTTCTGAATGCTAAGTTTCTCTTTAATTACTTTGAAGAAAGAGAGTTACAGATTTAATTCTCTATATTAGAAACAACTGGTTGGCCTCATGAAAATAAAATTTAGAACGTGGCAGGAATTACAGTAGGGGAAGAAAGTCTGAAAGAAAACTGGAAAAAACCGACAGATTTTTGAATGGTGTAATCAAACATGCCTTTTCCTAATATTGCTGCCTTGCCTGATGTCTCTAATAGGACAAAGGGGAGACAAAGTGAGTTGCTTAAGGTTCTAGATGGCACTAGAGATAAGCAATAAGATGTTGCCGGTACCCAAGGAATAAACTGGAATGATATTGTTAATTTTGCCATTCTGATAAAGTGAAGAGAAGGACAAATAAAATTTCCTAACTTTTCTCACCTTTGTATCTCTCTTTCCTTTACTTCTTTTATTTTGAGGCTCCGCCCAGTCGTCTTTAAAAAGAGGTTACATTTTAGAGATTTGTCTTGTCCTGTTTTTTTTTTTTTCGTTTCATTGGGAAAATGAGCCTTAAACAGTTGCCTAATAACATCAAAGCTAAAGAGGTACAATGGTAAATTTGTATAGTTTTTATAGTTTTATTCTTAAGCCTAAATGTATCTCTTTTGATATTAGTAATTAAAGAAAAAAATTTGTCATATGTAACTCTAAAATATTAGTTTATTTGTGTATGCTTTTCACTCTGTTGAAGTAAAAAAAAAATTGATCCTGTTAAGAAACAGATTTCTAATTAAATTATCTTAACACTCTGCCGAAAATGTTTAGATTAGGTTTGTATTAATGGTGACTTGATCTAGGGAGAACACTCCAGAGTGTGTACAAGGGTCTTATTGTTTTGTTTTCTAATGAAGCAAGTAATTATACCAAAACAACAGAATCAAAGGCTTCCTTTACAAACTTCACTATGGCTGGCAAGCAAGCATACGCACAAGTATTTCCAAAGCTACCCCTAATCCCAAACCATACATCGTCCCTGTTTTACAAATGTGGACTTTATCCTCAAAAGCACAGTAATCCAGTGGAAAAATTCGGAGAAATGCTATTTCATAAGTCTGGATGAGCTGTGTGCTTCAAAGTTTTCCTTCCTCCCTCCCTCCCTCCCCTCCTCCTCCCTCCCCTCCCCTCCTCCTCCCTCCCCTCCCCTCCTCCTCCCTCCCCTTCCCTCTTCCCTTTTTTCTTTTCTTCTTTCTTTTCTTTCTCCTTCTCCCTCCCCCACTTCCTGCCCCCTCTCCCCTCGCCTCCAGATTTCCTCTCCCTCATTTCTGCCCTGTCTTGATGTGTGCAGTCTGGCATTCTTCCCTCATCTGAATTGCTGATTGAATTTTTTTATTCAAGTTAACCAATATTTATGGAACATCCCCTTGTGTGTCAGGAAATTGACATGAATAAGGCACCAACCCTGTCCTCAAGGTGCTTAAAATTTGCCAAGGAGAATATTGTAAAGACTTTTATGATGCTGTATTAATAGCTATATATATATATATATATGTATGTATATATATACACACACCAAAGGGGATGTAGGGAAAATAGAGTGCTTCTGTGGCATAGAAAAGAGCAACCTTCTGTCTTGGAGGCAGGGAATGGGGATGGAAGAAAATAAGGGAAGGCCTCTGAGAATACTAAGCTCATGCTTGACAGGTGGGAAGGATTCTTCCGGCCTTTATAATGAGCACCTATTTAGTTTCTTCCCAGCACCGTGCTAGATGCATACCCTGGAGGTTTGTATGTGTTACCTTGCTATCCCATTCATTACCTAGAGCTGCACTGTCCGGTATGGTAGTCACTAGCCACTGTGAGCTATGGAGCCCTTGAAAGGTGGCTCATTAGCCTTGAGATGTGCTATGCATGTGAAATATACATGAGATTTTGCTGACTTAGTATTTTAAAAAAGAATGTAAAAAATCCCATTAATAATTCTTATATTGGCCGGGCATGGTGGCTCACATCTATAATCCCAACACTTGGGAGGCTGAGGTGGGAGGATCACTTGAGCCCAGGAGTTCAAGACCAGCTTGTGCAATACAAGGAGACCCCGTCTCTAAGTCTCTAAAACAAACAAACAACAAAGAAAAAGTTAGCTGGTTGTAGTGGTGAGCACCTGTGGTCCCAACTACTCAGGAGTCTGAAGTGGGAAGATCCCTTGAGCCTGGGAAGTCAAGGCTGCAATGAGCCTTATTGCACCACTACACTCCAGCTTGGGAAAAAGAGTGAGACCCTGTATCAAAGTAATAATAATAATAATAATAATAATAATTATATTGATTACAAGTGGAGACGATAAAATACATGTTATTGAAGTTAATTGCACCTGTTTCTTTTTACTTTTTAAATTGTGACTCCAAGAAAACTTTAAATCCCATATGTGGCTTGCACTGGATTTCTGCTAGATAGCATTCATCTATATTCTCTAAGGGACTTGGCCACAAAGCCCTGTCCACTCACTGAGCATGTTGGTAGTCAATTCCATTTTCCCGCATTCCATTCAGGAGCTACTCAAGTAGGAAACACTTCTGCCTCCACGTGAGCCCACATGTTGACCCAGCATAACTGCTTTGGAGGCAGGACCTGAAATCTACGCCCATTTGAAGAAAACATCTCCCAAGCCCTCTGGAGAAACTGTACAACCTTGAGAGAAATGCCCTTCAGAAAGCTGCAGATATCTGGACTCCAAGGGCCACAGCATCAGCTGACTATCACAATCAGAGGGGACCCCTTCGTCTGCACACTCATGCCTCATTTAGAGCTTTCAGAATGTGTTTAGATCCTTTGTAACTGATTCACATATTATTCTTAATCAGAGAAATTTCTTTCTCAGAAAAATCTTTCTCAGAGGAATTTCTAGGATGAAAAATGAAACGAACATCCGTTTTCCTTTTGTTTACTTAAATGGTCACATCCTGCTACCCAGTGCAAAGCCATCACCATCTGTTTTCTGTGATCTAATTACAAATGGAATAAGCTCTTAATTCCCCTTTCCATCATTTATGATCTATGATATGAAAATGCCTCTGCAAATACTTCTAGAGTACTTATTTTTGGTCATGTCTTTGGTACAACTTATAGGGGCAAAGTTATTTGTGCAGAAATAAATTTCACTCAGAGGTGTTTACATGACAGAGATTGATATGTGTTTTATATCTGCACACTGCCTGGTTTCCCAGTTTGTTTACTGCAGCCTATCTCAGGAAACCAGGGAGGAAGTGTATTTAATGGCAAGTTAAATGCTTTTTAAAACCATGAAAATTTCTCATTCTTTTAAAAATAATTGTCACAGACTTGAGAGCCTTCTAAGCCAAATGTTACTGGATATGTAATTTGGTTTCATATTTCCAGTACACGACAGAGTGGCTTTTTCTTTTCTGTCATAGTTGATCTTCACCCTTTGCCATCTGGGGAATTTGAACTCTATTTTTAACATTTCATGAGTTGCCAATTTAATGCATTTAAAAGAGGGCAGAGCAGATGTCTAAAACATTGAAGGTAATTAATTAAGTCCCACAATTTCCAGACTACACAAAAACAATTTGCCATTGCCTGTAAAATGGTATAATTGAGTATTATAAATGTTTCCAGGCCAAGTCTTGCTATGACTTATTTAGTGCATCTGTCCTAATTAAAGACCTATTGGAAGATTAATGTCTCGTAACCTGACAAACTACTTTACTTAGTAACAAATTATGCATATAATGACCTCAGACTAAATTTATATAACCCAAGAAGCCATCTAAAAGAACTCACAAGCATGCTTTGGTAAAAGGAATTTTCCCTGCACATTTACCTTCATCTGCTCCATATTATTTCAGCTTTGAATAGTTGTAAAGGGAAATCAATCTGTTCCAAAATAAGTTTTCTAATGATATTTCTAGCTTTAGTCAACATCTTGTAAAAAGTATATAATTCACATTCCCTCCAACCCTCTTGCAACATAAAGAATTATGCAATAAGGATAAGTAAATTTTTAATATTAAACACATTGGTAATAGTGGAGAATCTTTTTTAAAACATTCTTATTCTAGGCTTCTGTTTTCAGGATGAGAACACCCCAGAGGGAATAGAATTTTTTTGTTTGTTTGTTTGTTTTAGCAATAAGGAAGACACAGAATATTCAGCCACCAATTTTTTAAGCTGACTATTTGGGACATTGACCTCCTGGGGCTGAATCTTAGTGAATCTGATGGAAGTACAATACTGAGGTCATTTAAACCTAAACTTAAAAGCCAACTAGAAGGACCAATCCTCCTTTGGCCTTAGCCACTTAATGTGCACACTACAGCTGTAATCTCTATGACACTATTAAAATAAATCAATAGGCAATAGAAAGGAGACCCCTTGGCCTCGGCTGATTGCATCGCATGATATAAAGTGGTTGGGAGAGAGGAGACGCAGGGTCAGCCAGGGGAAGACTTAATTTTTTTTCTTTTCAAAAATAGAAATCATTCCCTCCCATCACAAATGAATTGCCCTTATCACGAACTTCTTTAAAAGGCATTTTACATATTATTTCTAAAGCTTAAGAAAAAAAATCTTTCCACCAAGATTTCACAGGAAATTTTTTGATTTTTCACCAAGTCCGAAGATATTTTTCTCTCTCCATATATTCACAGGTGGCATATTTTAGAGTATAAGATATAAAAACATTATCAGTGTTAAGTAAAAAAAAAGAAAAAACCTTTTTGACCAAGTATGCTACAGTATGGTTAATTGTCCCACAATTGTGAGAAAGTAAATAAGAGTGAATTAGATATATAACAGTAGCATGGGCCAGACATATCATATATACAGGGAAGAAATATTTGGCAAAGTGTTTTTACCGTCATCAGGCCAACAGCAGTGTGTTTGTAAATTATAGTTCACTCTTATCTGGATAGAGAGATTAATATTCGGAAAATTTTCCTTTTCCTAGCTTGGATCTTAGTATTCATAAAATTGTTGCTATTTAGCATTTTGTCCACGTAAATTTCCTTCTCATACAGGCTTTCTCACACTGGAAAATAACTCAATTTCTTCTTTAACAGCTCTGTATGAACAATATATATTAACAAAATTTCAAGTCATATGCTTTTAAAGGAAATAAGCCCAACAGAATCACATGGATAGAATGCTACTGTGAGAATGCTACTGTGCCCTTCTCTCTTTCTTTTTTTGTGTCTACGATGTATTTGGTATTCTTTTAAAATGATTTTAGCCAGAATCTACACCATGCAGAAGTATAAAATACCTCTAGTTATATACAGTGGGTTTACTGACTATTTTACCAGGTTGCAGGAAGAGGGTAGTGAAATTGAGTGGGTAAAAGAGAGAGCTAAGTATTTTTTCATAACATTTGTTTTCTGAGTAACCATAGCTCATTGTAAAAATTTGGAATATAAGGAAAAGTATACAGAGGATAATTAAAACTGCCCATAAATCCATCAACCAATGATAATCTTATTGGCATTTTGGCGTACTTTCATTTTTTTCCTATGCACCATTATATAATAGGATCTTTCCTCCCAGAGTTTAGTATCTTTACCGTCCCACTTTTCATTACATTGCGAACACTTTTAAGTAGTCTTGGCATCTGACCTGTCTTCCTGGAGGGAATGCTTATTCCTCATCAAAACCACATGTATTGTTGGTGTAACACAAAGGAAACGTATCCTTCCCATGTAATGAAGCTTCAAATTCCTCAGCAATGGCAATTCAAGAAACTAGTTCTAATCTACTCCCTAAGATTTCTGCTCAGCAGTGGACAAGTTATAAATTGATCAACAGAAGATAAATGTGTCCATGTGTATGTCTGGTTGGAGGTGTATGATACATACCCTGGTATTTCCACATTCTTGGAAGTAGTTTATCGGGAAAAAAAAAATTCCAGCTCACTAAGATACAATGATTTTAAAAATTAATGTTAAAAATAATTGTATAAATGAAAACCTGATTCTTTTAATTCAGTGCTATTAAAAACATAAAAGTTTCAAGTGTGTATTTTAATCAAAAACCAGAAGTAGAAGCCAGTTGGAAAAGCTTTAAAATTTATTATATTGTGCCTATTATTCAAATATGCTTTGGAAAATATATTTTCTTCCTAAATAGGTTATTAATTGGCATAAATGCATTTTCTGCTCCAAATAACCAGTTATTTACCTGTGTAAAATGGATTTTTTACTCAAAACATATTAGGTGTCAGCAAAACAAAATGAAAGAGAGTTTTCTTTTTCCTTTTGCCTTAAAATACCCCTGAAGTGGACATTGAAGGCTCAGCTTTGCAAATATTCATAATAATCGTCCTCAGTTGGCATCCATGGCTCCCCAAGAAAAACTCTTACTCAAAGCCATTTCAGAAAATGTCAGGAAAGCATCACAACAACGGGGACCTTTGAGGCATTCATTCATGCATTTATTAATTCACACAAAATGTATTACATGTCAATACTTAGAATTGTGAAGCTGCTGAATTACTATTGGAATAAAGAGGCAAAGCCTGCAAATGTGTTACATCTATGCAGCTGTTATATAAATCCTAGGTTCAAACAATCAGGTGGCCTGATCCGGGGCCAATTCATCTTTCCTTTTTTTCCCCTTTTCTTTGCCCTCTCTGTCTCCCTCTTTCTATGACACACACACACACGCACACACACACACACTTATATACCTACATGTACATACATATACACACACTTATATACCTACATGTACATACACACATACACACACACATGTCACAGTCTGTGTCTATCATATATGGTGAAACCCACCACTCTGTGTGAATAAGTCTTGACATACCTGCCACTGATTCTCATCAGTTCTCTCTAAAGTAAGAAGGAATATGATTCATGGAACACTGGCCTCAATAGCTGCCCAGAAGAAAAGAAATAAGTTAGGTGAAACAAGTTTGGGAAGCAATATATTTTACTCCCCTAATGGAGGTTTTTGATACACATTAGCATAGTAAAGGCTCTGGAAGAATTTTTGCAGAATCTTGCAAATCTTGCAGGTTTCACTTACATAGGTGAAGCCTATTTCCAACTTTTTGGCTCCAGAATGTTTTAAACTGGAAGTGTGTGTTTATTCACTATACACTACCAGCTGTAGGGCACAGACAATGATACTTAGCACAGAGGACCTTATGATTAGGAGGCATCAAATATCATGAGTAGACATACGTGGGATATCATAAGGTTCAGAAAGTAACCATCTTTCTCTCTAGGACCCTTTGAGCTTGTTTTATAAAAATGATATAACCTGAAAAACTGAAAACATGAAGGCTTATATTCACACATCACAACAAATAAGTTAATTAAATAAAAGTGACTGTAGGTTCTCGTCTATCACAAGATTCCTTTGCAGATCTCTGATTTAATAGGTTTTGTAAAAGGTCTGGCATTGCTCCTTTCCATCCTGGCATCTATGAAGCTAATATGGTATTCTATGATCTCCCCCAAATGCTGCCTGTAAAGGACATCTCATTTCTAACACCTTTCTGGGATGTTACTGTGTGGAGCACCGCTCAGAGATGTAGCACAAGATGGTCGGTTTACCAACTGCATTTATTTATTGACCAAATCATTTCTTTATGTTCAGAATATTCTTAAAGGAAAACAGGAGATTTGTGAAACCAAATTATATCCACTTTAAGTACGCTTAGAGGCTGACACTTTTTCTTAAGAATTCTCGAACAGTGAAACCGACATTTTTAGCCAGGTCCCTCAGCATAAAACACAAACAGAACATTTCCTAGGGTGGGAAAATTCAAGTTACTCCACACACATAGGTGAAGATGATGTTTATGCTGTTTGGTGGCAAACCTCTCCAGCTGGACGTGGTGGCTCATGCTTTGGGAGACCGAAGCGGGTTGATCATGAGGTCAGGAGTTTGAGACCAGCCTGGCCAACATGGTGAAACCTCGTCTCTACTAAAAATACGAAAATTAGCCAGGTGTGGTGGTGCGTGCCTGTAATCCCAGCTACTCAGGACGCTGAGGCAGGAGATTCACTTGAACCTGGCAGGCAGAGGTTGTGGTGAGCCAAGCTTGTGCCACTGGACTCCAGCTTGGGCAACAGAGCAAGACTCTGTCTCAAAAAAAAAAAAAAAAAAAGTGGAAAGAAATCAAAGTGAAATGATGAAAAGAAACAACTGGCTGCTTTTCCAAAGGCAAGTGTTTGAGTGACAGACAAAACGTAAAGACTGGTGGGGGATGGACACCAAGATACTATGATGTCAGGTTCATCGTGAAAGGTCAGACCTTGGGTCCTATTTGAAACGATGACATGGATGTTATCTATAAATGTCTGCCTGAAAAAAATGCCATAAAAGAGACAAAAGGGGAGAAAAGGGGGTCGGGGAAGATGTTACCCAGCTTAATCCTTAACTCCATTTCACAGCTATCTGATAAACAACCTTCTACTTAAGTTTTTGCTTCAGTGGCTTTTATAGTAGGTAACAAAATCTTTTAACGTCACATCATAATGAGAGGCAGGAAGGTGTTTTGAAACTTGTTATGATTTCTAGTTGGTGAAGAGTTATGTCTTATATTATAAATCAGCGCACAGTTATAATATGCCAGAGAGGGGTTTCCTTTAGGGTAGCCCAGTCTCCCCTGCCAGTTTTCTTTACCAATGTGACTCAATTCTAAAAAGATATTCCTGAGGGCCTGTGTAAACTTAGACCTCTAAGTCCCCAATGTGAGTTTGGAGAATGCAGCAAAACTGTAAAGATGCCCAGTCTCTGAATTTACTTTCCAGTATGTCAAGAAATATTGCTTCTGAAATTATGACCCTTTACCTATGACAAGGATCCTGCCAAGTGAATGATTTCTTCCTCCAAATCATTGTAAATAAGATCAATTTGTAAGGGGAAATCATTTAAAAATATGTTGGAACCTGCTGTGACCTCTCATTCCCTCCTCTGTACCCCTTGCTGTGATTCCCCAGCCTACATTTATTGTGCTTTTGGAAATACTCTTGGAAGCTAAGACTAATAGTCAAACACATTCAGTACAATGGGCAGTTTCTATATTGATAATTTTCTTTAGACTCAGGCTAAAATCTGACCACAAAAAAAACCTCCTTTCTAGAGAACATATATCACATTTAGGTTAAAATGCAAAATCAGACAATTTCACATTTGAGATCTTAAAGAGGCTATTCTTGGAAGTGACAAGAATAGGGAGTTATGAATTTTGCTGACCACAAAATTCTGTTTAATAGGAATGTACTATCTCATGTGAGCTCTATTTGATAACATAAAAATGCTATACTTATTTTAGGGTAAATTTGTTACACTATTTGATACCAGGGAATAAGTTGTAAATAACAAGCAACTGCTCTTCCCTCACATCTGGCCTTTCAAAATCCCTCCCAGCTCCCGGGGTGCAAGTGAAATATCCGGAGGCTGCCAGGGTCCATCCCAGAGAGCAGAGGGGGTGCGTGGAGCTCCACATCCCCTACAGGGTCTTTTCATCTTGGTAGTAGGCACGCAGTTTTAGAAGCCTGAAGAAATAAAATATATAAAGGAGAACCAGCCTCAATCAAGAGAACTGATAAATTCTAGAGAGCTTTGGCTTAGAAACTGTCAAAGGATAGGATTTCCAGGCAGTATTGAAGTCCAGTAAGGGAACAGCAGCATGAGTTAAGTTTTCCACCACAGATGACAGGCATTAGAAACATACTCTCGAGGGAGAAAGGCAACGAGAGCCTCCTTGCAACACTCAACCTGATTTCCAGAGCACTTAGGTAACCATAAAAATAATTATCTATTTTTAAAAAAAACTAAACAAGAAACAAATCCCATCTCTTATCTGATTTGTCAATCGCGTATGGTGGCTTTGAATGGACTTATCTGCTCAATTTTTAAATAAAGGAAGGTAAAAACTCAGAAGGCCAAAGGACAGCCTCAGAACATTCTTAGTGAGGATACTTTCTGGCCCAAAACTGGACCTCCCCCTTTCTGAGCTGTCATGTCCATCAGAAAGCATGAAAATGTATCTATTTATGTGCGAGGCGCTATGCTCAGCTGGGCTGCTCTCACCTCAGTGTCACAGAATAACAGCTGCTGTCACAGAGCCAGAAAGGACTATCTGTCCCAAGTTCACATGAGGGGCATCCCCTCAGAGATTCTACTTCTTGGGCTTTCTTTTGGCATATTTTCCCTTGGGTTTTAAGGATGGGTCCTGGAAAGGAAAGTCAGGGTATGGAAGTGGACCCGAGGGAGGCACCAGCAGAAATCCTTCCCAGTCCAACAGAAACCTACATTTCCTTTTCATGGTTTTAAAGAAATCTGGTCATAGAAAAAGTGTTCCTGGGCCCTGAGCATCAGGTTCAAATTGAGAGCTAATGAAAATGAGTTTGTCTTTTCTACCTAGAAACCTAGACTGTAAGTGCGGGCAGGTATCTTGGGCTGTGATGGAGGGAAAGCTGAGGTTCTGACTGGCCAGGTGACTTTTAGAAATAATCACAGTGGGCTGGGCATGGTGGCTCACACCTGTAATCCCAGCACTTTGGGAGGCTGAGGCGGACGGATCACTTGAGGACAAGAGTTCAAGACTAGCCTGGTGAATATGGTGAAACCCTGTCTCTAGCCAAAATACAAAAAATTAGCCAGGCAGGGTGGCGGGCACCTGTAATCCCAGCTACTGGGGAGGCTGAGGCAGGAGAATTGCTTGAACCTGGGAGGCGGAGGTTGCAATGAACCAAGATCGCGCCATTGCACTCCAGCCTGAGTGACAGAGCAAGACTCTGTCTCAAAAAAAAAGAAAAAAAAAAAAGAAATAATCGCAGTGAGCTGCAGAAATGGAGAAAGGGCTTTCTGTGTGCACCACCAACTGCCAACCCTTGGAGCTGAAAAGACCCACTACAGATGTGATTCATCCTGTCAGCGGGAAAGGCCAGTGACTTAATTTCTGCTTTCCTTTTGCAACTGTTGAGCCTACTATGGCAAGGGAAATCTTAGCTTTTACATCACTATACATATGTTTTCTACAGTTCAACTATCCACGTATTCCTGTTATCTCTTCATTATTGTTGTATATGGAGATGGAAAAATATGACTCAGTTGATTCAAATAATTCATTTTCTTTCCATTTTGAAATAACATATTCCTATGGAATCCATTTATAGAAAAAAAGTCATAAGTAAGGTTTTGACAAAACAAGCTAACAAAACACAGAACATAGTTTTACGGAAGAAAGCTATCTTGTCATCCTCTTAATTCTTGTGTTCCTATTAGAAGCAGGTATTAGGTCAAGCTTCTTGTATCTAGCCCACCAACTTCTTTTCCAATTCATCCAAAGTGCATGTGGGGATGTGATCAGCCTGAGGAATGATAGCTCCTAAGGCTCTTGCTGGCAACTAGTGAAATCTTTACTGTTCAAAGATGCACAGGTGGATTTTATTCAAATTCCAAGGATTTCAAAGTAAAGAATCATCTTTATGAATATCAATAAATGAGTGGCTTAAAATATTTGACCTGTTTAAAGACGTGCAATGGAGTCACTAAGATATTAGTTGTTATGGGTTGAATTATGTTCCTAGAAAAGATATGTCAAAGTCCTAACCACCACTCCCACCTGTGAATGTGATCTTATTTGGAAATAGGGTCTCTGTAGATGTAGTTCAAATGAAGTTTTATGGGATTAGGGCGGACCTTAGTCCAATATCACTGGTGTCTTTATAAAAAAGAAGACAAACAGAACACACAGGGAGAATGCCATGTGACAGTCCATGCGGAGATTAGAGTGATGCATCTCTAAGCCAAAGAATGCCAAGGGTTTCCAGCAACCAAGAAAGCAAGAAGGGATCCTCCTCTGGAGCCTTCAGAGAGAGAGAGCAAGGCCCTGCTGGCAACTTGATTTCAGACTTCTAGAATCCTAAACTGTGGGACGATAAATTTCAGCTGTCTTAAGCCACCCAATCTCTGGCACTTTGTTATGGCAGCCCTAGTACATTAAATGTACTAGGTTAAATATTTTAAAACAAGTTTGATAGTTAATTTGCATAATAGAAAACTGACTTTATTTGGTGCCTGATAAGTAACATCTATTGTATTTAAATATGGACAGACACAAGTTATTATCTGACCTATGCTCAGGTAATTGCCCTAAATTCCAGTAAATGAATGCCAGAGATAAATTTTTAGCAGTTTGGTGAGGAAACTAAAAACAAAAAGAAAAACAAACAAACAAACAAAAAATCCAAAAAACAGAGTAAGAACTGTATGCTGGGATTTACACGCAACCTAATGAAGAAAATGCTTTTAAGTGTGTTGTGTTATTGATTACTTATCACCCCGGGTTCTCTTGTTGGACAGTAATTAGTGAAACCCAAAGGCAAATGAATATTTACAAAGTTTATCTAAAAACTGGATAATTGTTTTATCTTTTAGCCACTAATGTTTCGCCTACTCATGTGTCAACTTATAAAGGAAAGCCAACAAAGTCTCATCATCTCTATTCTATCTTTCCTTACAAGGAGCTTTTCCTAAATCAGCAGACATCAGTATTTAACAGGGCTATGCTAGACACATTTTTCTCTCTCTGTAAGCCACATGATGTCATTTGAAACGAATTTGTTTTGTTTGCCTTTGTTCTTTCAATTGTTTCCTATGGTAGGCATGGCCAGATGCTTCAGATCTAGGTAGAAAGTAAGCCAGAAAATTCAGCCCTAACCAGGACAAGAGTGTTGACAGGCTATATAGTAAATCATGTCCCCCTATGCTTTTGGCTCAGGCAGTAGATTACTGCACGAAGGGAGGCTCCACTTGGGGACATGGAAGCACACCTGGGGAAATGCCCATCTCCGAGGGTAGTAAACATTGCTTTACTGGACAATTCCCAAAACACAAAGGTCTTTGCTCCCAAGTCATCTTCATAGTGAGGTCCTCCCTGGCCCCTAGTGAAAAACAGAAACTCCCTCATTGAGGTTTCAATCTTCCCTGCTTTTCTTTTTCCTTCTTAATATATATCTACATACTAATATTGTACTTAATTATGGTGTTGTATTTTGTCCATCCAGAATGCAAATCCCAAGAGGGACTTTTGACTCCATGGTTCACGGCTGTATTCCCAAAGAATAGTGCGTGGCACATGGTAGGCACCGAATATTTACTTATTGAATCAATGAACTACAAAGGAAAGACTTGTGCTTGCTTTCCTTGTTAAGCATGAGAAGTGAATTCACCATGCCACAGCTTCTGACCAATTTACAAGATGGAATGAGTAGAGTTCTCACTTAGCTTAAATATTTCTAAGGCCTGATGGGGTGATTTAATGAGTGAGCAGAAGAGCTGATGGGTGATTGTTTCTCTAGGCCACCCAGTCAAGCATCTATCATCAACTGTACATTATAAGCACTTTATCATTTTTGAGAATTGATTACCTCCAACTGCCAAAGCCACATTTTGCTTAATTACTTCTGAAGCATTATCCAAGTGTACAATATCTAAGGACCTCATAAATCAACTAGGGGAGGATCAGGTGCCTCCAGTGGCCCTAAACTAATACAATAAATTGCTCAAAGAGGACAGAATAATAAAGCCCAAGTTAAACAATTCTTACCAAAAGCATCAAACAGAGCAACCTAAGAAGATGCATGAAAACAGAGAGCAATATTTGAAGAAGGCCCAAGAAGTATACTAGCACTTATGGGAGTGGACTGCAAATTCTAATCTGGTCTATTAACAAAGTGCTGCTAACTGACCAATGGCAATATGCGCAGGCAACAGCGATCGGGTTCATTTAGGAAATATCTTGTATGCTAAACCATCATGATCAGAGGCAAATAGGGGGCTACAGATCCCCTCCAAAACTTGATTACAATTGGTTAGTTATGACCAAGGCAAGCTTACCTCCAAATTCTGCTAAAAGTACCACTGTTTCATTAGCCGGCAGCCACAGAAATGCCTCTGAGAGCACCCTGAGTGAAAAGTTTGCCCTAGGCATATATGATGATATTCTGACAGGGGATGAGGCAACAATCAGACTGGGGACAGAACCCAAGGAAGGGATAATAAGGATAAGCTATCTCTAGACTTCAAAGGTGACAGTAAAGGTATCTGGCTTTGGGCCTTGCCTGTAAGGGCAGTGGTATCCAAAAAGTTCTTTGCTGTAAACTTCATGGAAAATTATTATTTTACCGATTTTATGCCAATTAATTAGCCCTTTGTACATATTTTGATAACTATACAAAGTATAAGCTGTCCCCTCTATAGTGTTGATTCCTAATAAAGATATTTCAAATGAAAGAAAAAAAAAAGAAGAAAAAATTCTAAGGTGAGGTTTATAGCCCATTTACAGGCATACATACATGATATAATTTATGCCAAAGTACAGTAAACCTACCTATATTGGCAGAAATGGGGCCCAAGAAATTTAATGCATAAAATGCACAGTACATCATTGTCATTATTATAATTACATAATTTTTTTAGAGATAAGGTCTTGCTCTGTCACTCAGGCTGGAGTGCAGAGTGCAGTGACACGGTCATAGCTCACTGTAGTCTCGACATCCTGAGCTTAAGCAATCCTCCCACCGTGGCCACTGGAATAGCTAGGACTACATACACATGACATCTTGACTGACTAATTTTTTTTTTTTTTTTGGTACAGACAGGGGTCTCACTTTGTTGCTCAGGCTGGTCTCGAACTCCTGGACTCAAGCAATCCTTCCACCTTGGCCTCCCAAAGTGCTGGGATTACAGGCATGAGCCACTGTGCCTGGCCCATAGTTGCATTATTATTAGGCAAACAAAGTGACCGAAATGAGCCTGAGTGGCAGGTGACTGGGAATTCTGGGGTTCTGGCTTAATGTTCCAACTGTGTCTTGTTCCCTACAGTGGTTGGTACCATCTGGTAGTAGTTGTCTGCTCTGCCTTAAATACTGATGGCAGGAATCTCTCGATTAGATGGCATCCATTGGCACCCATTTTCTTAGCTCCCTTTGTGCTACTTCTCTTCACCCTGCAGAAGTGAGAGCAGAACTCAATGGAAAAGGGAAGCTAATCACCCTCTGCTAATTCACATTAACACAGGATGCATTGTTGCCGACATTTTTTGCTACTAAAAAAATCCTTACAGAATTCCAGAAAGCTTAAAGCTTAACACAAGCTTTTTTTTTTCCCCCCCAGAAAACTAAGTCATTAAGCCACGTGGGTGGATTTTGAAAATGTCAAATGAAAAAGCACTAGATTCTTGGACTGCTGACGGTTAAAAGGAGGAAGATGGGTTATACTTATTAAGCCAGCTTTGGATCCTTTGGCTCAGCGAGCATATCTAGCACAGTGTCTGTTGATCATGCAGATAGTTTCTGGTGGTAGTCCAAGTAGCCTTTATCCAACAATCATTTTTGAGAGTCTCCTATCAAGTGTAAGGTCACTCTTCTACTCTACACATCCTGTCCTATCTTACATCTCTTGAAAGAAAACATTTATGAATAAATTCTGAAATTACATTCTTATATGGCTACTTTGTAACTTCTTGACTTTTTAAAATCACAATGGTACGCCAAACTGCACATATTAAAGCATGCAATTTGATATATGTACTTACATGTCCATGAAATTAGTGCCACAATTAAGATAATGAACATATGCATCACCCCAACTTTCATCATTCTCCTTTGTCATTTCTCCCTCCTGCCCATTCCCATCTGCATTCACTACACCACACCCACCCGTTGACAACTATTGACTTTCTTTCTCTAAAGTCTAGTTTGCATTTTCTAGAATTTTATATAAATAAAATTTTACAATATGCTCACATCTTTGTGTTATAGACTTTTTCCACTTACCATAATTATGTTGAGTTCATCCCTTATCACATGTATCAACAGTTCATTCCTTTTTTTACTGAGCAGTATTCCATTGTATCGCTATACCATAGTTTACTCTTGTATTCATCTCTTGATGGATATTGGCTTGTTTCCAGGTTTTGGTTATTACAAATACAATTTGCATGTACATTCATGCACAAGTTTTTGTACAGACATATGCTTTCAATTTTTCTTGGATAAATATCTTGTAGTGGAATGACTGGATCATATGGTAGGTATATTTTTAAGTTTTTAAAGAAACTGCCAGACGATTTTCCAAAGTGGTGGTATTGCATTGAATCTATTTGTGTCTTTCTCTTTCAAATTTGTTTTTTATAGGCAGCATTTAGTTGGGTTGTGCTTTTTATTCCAATGTGAGAAACTCTGCCTTTTAATTATTAATATGCTAAGCTAAGCAGAAGTCTTCTGGGTTCTTTTATTTTTTTATTTTTTTGGTCCAAACTTAGCCATGTGAACCCAAACAAATTCTAATATTTGCTGCTTAAACTATAAGAGTTGGAACAAACTCTGAAGATCTCCTAGTACAATGCCTTATTTTATGCTTGAAAGTCTTCTATAACATTCTCACCAAGTTAATCCTTTGAGTAAAAACCAAAAGTGATGAAAAAAATTTACTGGCAAGGGATATAATTTCAGTTTGCATGAAAGTGTAGCGTTGGCATCTGCTCTTGGGGCATAATTCTGCTTTCTGGAAAGTCATAGAGTTTCTAGTGAAAGCCTCCCTCACTTTCAGATATTTGAAGACACACAATTTCTCATTTTAAATTTTATCTTCTGTAAGCAAAATATTCCTCCAGTGGTCCTGATAGCATTAAAACCAAAATTCTTGATATGGTTATTATAACCTCTATGTTGTATCAGTGTCTTCATTTATTTCCTTTATCTCAAAAGCCCTATTTTACGTCATCAATCCAAAATCTTGCCCATCTTTAGAGCAAATTTTAAGACTGATTTCACTTATTCATTCAGCAATAAATAAATATTTATATCGTATAATGAAGTATTAACTAAATACTTATTGAGCATCCACTAGGAGTAAAATAAAATGTATCCTTATTCTCCCTGAAGCCTCCAAAACTTTTTATATTTTCTTCTGAATGCCACCTATACTTGTGATCTGCATCACAGCATTAGTACAAAACTGTGCACTGTTATTTCAGTTAGGCTAATTTTGTTCCTCCAACCCATTAGTACACTCCCTGTACATTCTCTATAGTGTCTACTATAGGAGTAATAAGTGAGTAGGTACAACTACTGATTAGTTCATTTATTCAAATCTGTTGAGTAAATACTGGATTTTTTTAAAAGGACACTTGGTATTAAATGCTATCTTTGTTATGTTTTAATTCTTTTCTGCTTCTTTAGTACCAAGGAATTAGTTGTTGAAATCCTTGTGGATCAAGAATATTATTAGGTTGGTTCAAAAGTAATTGTGGTTTTACCAAATATTTTTATCTTCTGGGCATAGAATTAACATGATATTTACAGCATTGTTGATAACATTTAAAAATTGAGTACAGGAAGCTATGTGTTTATTTGGTGATCCAAGGTACAATAGAGCAAGTCAGTTTGGGACAATCATAATCTGTCATCATCTCTCACCTGAATGATGCAAACCTCTGCTAATTTCAAAGTTCTCATGCTCTAATTCATCCTCCACTTCGCAGGTTTTTCCTCTTAAACAGAGATCAGCTCAGGCCATATTTGCTTCTTAAAAATGTGAAGATATAGTGGGTCCCTGTGACCAGCTGAATAAAATTCAACTTGTCAGCATGGCTCTGAAGGCTCTTTTCAGTGTGGTCCTGACCAAACCTTCTCATTTCCTCTGGTCACTTCCTTTCTTACCTCCCCAAGAACAGATGGTCCAGTCCCACCAAGGTTGTGTCAAGCCTCTTTGTTTCTTCTCCATTCTTCAACCTCTGGGAAATTCCTACTTTCTCTTTGGTTCTCTCTCAAATGTCACCTATCCTGTGAAAGCTTCCTGTCCTCCTTCCAGACTCAGGCCTCCTGAACGATGATTTTCAACTTAGGCTACATATTAAAAACCCAGAGAGATTTTTAGAAATGCCCATGACTAGACTAGTTAAATCAGAATAATGTGTGGTGCATAATAGTTTCTTAATGAGTATTTTTAAGCAATCGACTTATTCAATAGAAATGGGAATTGATTTTTTTAAAAAGCAATAATGGAATGTAACTTAAAAACATTTAGAATTGTTTTGATATTACCTGTACTGTTTGTTTCTGACAGTAAGGACTATTAATGATAATGAATAATATTACTTATTCAACTTAAAGGGATTGTTACACGGAAAAATTCATTAATGATGATAAAGCATTTTATCCATATGCAGTGTTAACTAAAAGGTCAGAGTCATTAAGAAACATATCCAACAGAGCAAAGTTTTTCTTTTGCAGGAAATTAATGAATGAAGCTTTTGGAAGGAAACATTAATTGATGTGTAAAAAAAAAAAATTCTCATGCTTTTCAAAAGGTAATTTACCTAAAGAAAAAGAAAGTATTATTTGGATACAATTGATACAGTTTGGATCTTTGCTACTTCTATTACTTTGACACACCTTTGAAAATATACTATTCGCTACCCTTTTCTGCTTGATCTGATCAGGAATATAACCTAACAGGTCTACTCATTGGTGGTGGTGGAGAATTAACCCTAAGTTAGCTCCTGCTTGATATTAATTTAGCTTCCTGCTACAGTTCACAGGCTCACATTCTGGAATTTGAGTTTCAAAGGAGCGCAAAGCATGGGAGGTGTTATCACCCTAATCGTTCACAGGGCTTTCCCTTCCCTTCCTTGAGAAGCCATCTTTTCTTAGAGTTCCTGTGTCAGGCACCCAAGTGACAATCCAATTACTGAGACTTAGAGGAAAGAGGCCATGAGAGAAATGTATGGCACCAGGGCATCTATATATTTCCTTGGCTTGGCAGATTTGACCTGTCAGAGAGCACTGCTTCAAACTTTACCATTCTTTAGAAGGAAACTGAAGGAGACATCAGAATCTGTACAATCTAACAAAGCTTGAATTAAACTTTGGAATATAGGTTTGTTTTCTGCCTTACTGATTCTTGACCAGTAAACCGGAAGTGAGTCACCTCTTCTAATGTAGAAAAGACGACAAATCGAATGTTTTAAGGGCCTATGAAAAATAAATGTAAAAGTTGTGTATGGCACTTATGCTTTAAAATATTCCTAACAAATTAGTTAAGTTGGCTGTAATTTAAGTCAAATGAATGGATGGGAGGCGTGGCCTAGAGGCAACAGAAAAGAGCCATGTGTTGGTTCAGGAAGAAAAGGGTAGTTCTTTGCTATCTCCTTAGTATTTTTTAATTTAAGAAATTGGTTATCTTTATTGCTCATCGTGACCACTCCTCTTCTGTTATGTAGCATGCTGATAAAATCACTGGGAGATTTAGCATAGAGTATGAAGCAGTTCTTTGCGGGTATTTTTCAATTAAAATGCAGGTCTGTACTTATTTTAAAGCACTATTACTTGCATCTTGCATTAATTTGCATTTAATCAATTCAGTCTTAATGGTAAAACTCCCAGCTAATCAACTTTTTTTTAGATAGAAAATTTTATTATTAGAAATATGGGTACCAAGAGTTTACTGAAAAAATCAAACACATGTTCATAATACAATGTGCAAATACTCAGGAAATACCATGTAATTATTCTCAGGTCTTCAAATATGTCTGAATAAAAATATACCAATATTATTAATTGGTGGCACTTTAAAAGCTTGTTGACATTATTTATTTTACTGAGTTTAAATATAAGGGTCCATATGGACCATAAGTTGAGGTATCCATATGTAGTATATATGGATAGGGTATTTACATAAATACAGCTGTATTTATGGAAACATTATATATGCCAGATAAATAAATACTTGTATATCAAGTAATGTTGAGAATATTTATGAACTGTAAAAGTTATTTACATTTTCTATAAATTTTAGGGCCTTGCAAAACAAATGCTAGTAAATATAAAAATACAGTACGTATAGATTTATTTTAGGAGTTTTATGATACTGAAAAAATATATATTTGACTAATAATTGTATTTTGGACTATAAGCAATTGTTGGTTTTTGTCCTGAAGAGTATAACGTATATGAGTAAAACTACATCATGATTTAGAAAAGCACCTATGTATTGACATGCAATATTTTATTTCCTAATACAATTTAAATTAAATTTGGGGGATAAAAAAATCTGGATATTCTTTTTCATTATGCAGTTTATTGGAATACCCAAACTAATGTGGCCTGTGGGATGGCCATCTGCTCCCAGATTTAAGGCTGGCTGGAGGGGACAGTTGATCTTATTTAATTATCTATCAGTACTCTCTGGATAGTAAATATATTCTCAAAAATTTTTTAAAAGTCTAAGTCAGAAGTATTCCTTGATTTTCAGGAGTGTTAAACCAAGAACAGATGGGAAATAATTACCTGGAGCCTGGTCATAAAAAAATCAAGAGGTGGTACGAGTTGAGCTAAGGAGGCAGAACATGACCACTTCTTACTCTCTGTGATATACACTGAGATTCTATTCACAAGCCTTCACCTTGAAGTTTTGCTTTCTAAATAATACTTACCTTTCAAAGATGATTCTGTGAAATAGTTTAAGATTCAGAATTCAGTATAACCTTAAAATACCGTAGTCTCCCCTTATTTGAGGGGGGTATGTTCTAAGACTGCCAGTGGATGCCTGAAACTGCGGATAGTACCAACCCCCATATAGACTATGTTTTCTTCTTATCTATACATACCTATGATACAGCTTAATTTATAGATTAGGAACAGTAAGAAATTAACAGCACTCATTATAAAAACAGAACAATTGGCTGGGCGCAGTGGCTCACGCCTGTAATCCCAGCACTTTGGGAGGCTGAGGCAGGCGGATCACTTGGGGTCAGGAGTTTGAGACCAGCCTGGCCAACATGGCGAAACCCCATCTCTACTAAAAATACAAAAATTAGCCTGGCACGATGGGCGCCTGTAATCCCAGCTACTTGGGAGGTTGAGGTAGGAGAATCCCTTGAATCTGGGAGGCAGAGATTTCAGTGAGCCAAGATCACGCCACTGCACTGCAGACTGGGAAACAGGGAGAGACTCTGTCTCAAAAAAAAAAAAGAACAATTATAACCATAGGTCAGCATCACTACTCTTGCACTTTGGGGCCCATGAAGTAAAAGAAGGGTGGTGTGAACACAAGCACAGCGATACTGCCACAGCTGATCTGAGCTCACCGAGTCGGCTACTCAGTGACTAAATGGGCATAGCACAAACAGGACTGAGGCGCTGGACAAAGGAAGGACTCCTGGATTCCTATCCTGGGCAGTACAGGGTGGGATGGCATGAGATTTGAATGTTATAAACGTACTGTTTATTTCTGGAATTTTTCATTTTGCATTTTTAGACCATTGCTGACTTTGGGTAACTGAATCCTAGGAAAGCAAAACCAAGGATCATAGGGGACTATTGTAATTAAAATCAAAACAACACAAAATTTAGTATTGTATAACTGACAAGTTATTTTTATTTTTCTTAAGGCGAAAAGTGCCTACTTGCTGAAAATGTATTACTGCTGTATTTCTCCTGGCATTATGAAATATTAACTTCCTATAAGTAAAGGGTTCATTTAGAAAAGCTCTCACATGGTATTTCCTCTAGTGAAAGTAATATGTTTAATTTTAGATACAGCCCTCTGCCGGTTAATTTAAAAACCAGTTAATTTTCATCTCTAGCAAGTCCTAGATTTTCTAACTTTATCATACTGTTTTTTTAAAACTAGGCTAAATATGTCCATAATAAATTGTCTTGGTATGTTATCATTTAATTAACGCAATAAGTACATTCTATGTCACGTTGTCTTTGCAAAGCCAAAGACCATAACACTTGCTAGGTTTGTATACATATGTTTCCTCTAGATTCCAGATTCATTTAAACAGCATTCATGACACTGTTAGGCACTATGAATTTTTATATAAAAATAAAGGAATGCAAGTCAAGTTTAAACAAATTTATTAAAGCATACATTGTAAAGAAGCCAAAAAGATCAGACTGCTCTTAAATCATACTATTTGCTTTCTCTCATTTTCATCACAACACATCTTAGGTTACCAAAAGTATGTCACTCTTATCTTCAGACAAATGCCTTTGTCCCTGTGTGCCAGAATCCAACTAAAAATTGAATACAGCTGCATGCAGACGTTGTCTTCAATGCTATGCAGCATACCAAATATGTAACTCTTTGTCTAGATTGATCCCTCGCCTCCAGCCCAGGTTCTGTCTGCCCCAGTCTGAACAAGAGCCTCAGGTGATAGGCTGTGTTCCTTTAGAGGAGACGGTGATTGTGAACGTGCCCTCGGCACTCTGATAACATACAGAGTTATGAACTTTTTTTTCACACACAGGCTTGCCTTGAACTAATTTGGACAATTAATCGTAAAGCTGCATAGATCAGCAATAATCCAACATTAGTGCTAAATCAGGATACAAAAAATAATGCTGAGCGTCCATTAAGCACTTTAGTACCAACATAATGCAATACTAACAGTACTTAAATATGACCTTGAGCGTTACTCTTAAGTAAATCAAAACCCATGTATATGAGCCCTCCTTAGGAGAAAAAAAGTACGTATTTCTTTCCGAAGCAGAAGAAAAAAACTGGCATATCTACTAGTATACTGAAACAACCAGAGGAAATTAAAAAAAATTTTTTAAAGCAATGTCTTCAAAATTAGATAGCACTATGCCTCTTTTTGATTATATAAGATACATAACCGCACCTGTGAATTTTTTTCTCAAAGTTTAAAGAATTACTTTTGATATAAATGGGAACTTTTTTAAAAAATTAAGGGATCATATGCTTAGGGTAGGCTCCAAAATCCAGAATTTAAAAAAAAAAATTCACATATAGAACAGGGAAATTTATCTTCAACTATTACACCTTTGGCTTATCCAAAGAAACCATTACTGAGAATTCCAAGTTCTCTAAAGGAGGGGTTGGCAAACTACAGCCAGGTTTTAAACCACAACAGCAGAGTTGAGGAGTTGTGACAGCCTTTACTGCCTGCAAAGCCTAAAGTATTTCCTATCTGTCTCTTTACAGAAAAAGTTTGCCAATCCCTGAGCTAAAGAATTCATATATAGGCGAGATTTCTGAATTTGTATGAAGGAAATGATTCAAATGCCTAAGGGAATTTATGCATGATAGATAAAAACGAAATGGCTAAAAGTCCAAAAATGTAGCCAGGACAAGTTAAAGTGCTGTGGCTGATCTGAATTGTGGAGCAAATTGTTTGGTTGAGGTCTGCATCATGTCTCACAACGTGTGGCAATTTATGTCTACAGCTACTTGAATGGACAGGGTTGCTTTATCACAACATTTCTAGGCAAAGCCCCTAACTTCACAAGCAAATAGGGTCTAGTGGGTAAGAACTGGAGTTCTACAGGTAGATGGTTTGAGTTCCATCTCTACCATTTATTAGCAGTATTTATTAGGTGAGTTTGTTGACCTTCTGAGTCATAGTCTCTTCATTTTTAAATTGAGGATATTGAAAACAAGAGCACCTTCTTCAATGAATTGCTTCAGGGTTAAATAAATTAGGACATATGAGGTACTTAAAACAGTGTCCGGCGTGTAATCCATGCACAGTAAACATTCGCTATCACTGTCTTCTTTACTCAAAACATTGAGAGACCCAAGATTTAAGGCTTCAGGATGTGGGGCTCTGAATTATCACAGAGTTCAGAATCCTGAGAAATTAAGCAACGGGAATAACTTTAGAGCTCATCCAGACCGCCCCTTCACTTTCTAGATGAGGAAACTGAGGCAAATGTACAGCGATTTGTCGAGTTTTTGATCCACTGCTATGGGTTTTATCGTGTAAATGCTCTTTAATGTAAGACAAGGTTAACAGAATTTTCTTATTTCCCTCTAGGCCCATCTGTAGTGAGATTTCATCAAGCACATTTTCTATTCTGGAAACAATATTTTGGACATCAAAAGTTATGTTATGGAAAAATAATTTTATGGAGAAAAAGGGAACAATGGATACTAAAGGGATCAGGCTAAATCTGCCTGCTTCCTCTCTTATAGAGATTCTGCAAAAATGGACAATGCCATATCCTGCCAGTGGTCAAAAGACTGAAGACTAGATATTGTTGCCCAGGTAATATTCTTTGTTGTTTTTTTTTTGTTTTTTGTTTTTTGTTTTTTTGAGATGGAGTCTTGCTCTGTCGCCCAGGCTGGAGTGCAGTGGTGCAATCTCAGCTAACTGCAACCTCTACCTCCCAGGTTCAAGCGATTTTCCTGCCTCAGCCTCCCGAGTAGGTGAAATTTCAGGCATGTGCCACCATGCCCAGCTGGTTTTTGTATTTTTAGTAGAGATGGGGTTTCACCACCTTGGCCAGGCTGGTCTCGAACTCCTGACCTCAAGTGATCCACCCACCTCAGCCTCCCAAAGTGCTGGGATTACAGGCGTGAGGCAACACACCCAGCTCCAGGTAATATTCTTTGGATCTCATATTTTTCTTGCAAGGAGAGTTTTAAAATTGACTTCTTGTATTTAGGAGTCTGTTTTAGCCACCAAATGCTGAACCTTGACATCAAATTATCTATTTCACTAGAAACTAATACTGAGGTGGGTTTTTTTTTAAAGTTTTTATAAGAAAAGCTTTTCATTGACTGTTTAAAATCTTAGAATAAATCTGCTTTGTTGTGAGCAACAACGTGCGTGGTGTACTTCAGGGAGCAGCAGTTTCTGCTTAGAGTTAACTGACTCTTATAAATGAGAACACTTGAATTAGACTGCTCTGGAGCTAGTCTTACCTAGAGATTATACAGAAACCTGCTTAATAAACTGGGAGATTTTTCCTTAAAGAAAGGAAGGAAGGGAGGAAGGAAGGAGGAAGAGAAGAGAGGAAAGAGGCAGGCTGTCTTTGGTCTTCACTGGTTTGAACCTCAGTGGGCAAGTCAGGATCCAGTAAATGAGCTTGCATCGGCTTGTTTGTATGTGGTTAGCAAGAGGACTCTTTTTCTTTGAACATAAGCAGTTATTTAACTTCTTGATATCTACCAACCAAGTAGTTCATGATTTGTAAGAGTTCATTTACAACAGGGACTTATAACAATAGTGTTTAACCTTTACTTTTCTATTACTTGGGACATGTTGGTAGTCTGGCAACATCCATAATGAGAATCATGTTTGGGTTTTTTGACTTTTTAAAAAGCTCTTAACTGTTTTGTTTTGTTTTTCTTGGAGACAGTTTCGCTCTGTCACCCAGGCTAGAGTGCAGTGACACGATCTCAGCGTGCTGCAACCTCTGTCTCCCAGGTTTAAGCAATTCTTATGCCTCAGCCTACCGAATAGCTGGGATAACAGGCGTGTGCCACCACACCAGGCTAATTTTTGTATTTTTAGTAGAGACTGGGTTTCCCCACGTTGGCCAGGCTGGTAGCAAACTCCTCACCTCAAGTGATCTCCCTGCCTTGGCCTCTCAAAGTGCTGGGAGCCACTGCACGTGGCCTAAAAAGCTCTTTACTTTGAAATAATACTAGGTTCATGGTAAGTTGCAAAAATATATACAGGGAGGTCAGTGTACCCTTTACTGACTCTTCCCCCATTGTTAACATCTATGTATGCAAACCAGGATATTGACATTGGCACAATTCACAAAGCTTATACAGATCTCAGTAGTTATACATGTACTCATGTGATTGTGTTTGTGCATAATTCTATGCAATTTAATTAAATACATGGCTTTGTGTCATGACTACTACAGTCAAGATACAGCACCATTCCTTCAGCTCAAGTTTCCTTGTGCTACCCCTTTACAGCACATATCCCCTAAATCCCTAACCTTTGGAAACCATGAATCTATTTTTCATTTCTGTAATGTTTATAAGTATTATAGAAATACAAGTGTCACATACATTATGTGATACTTTTAAAATAGCTTTTTTTTTCACTCAGCATAATTCCTTTTAGGTTCATCTAGGTCATGGTGTGTATCGATCATTCATTCCTGTTAATTGCTGAATAGCATCCCACAGTATGGATGAACTGCAGGTTGTTTAATCGTACGCCTCTTGATGGAAACCTGGGTTGTTTCTAACTTGTAGCAATTGCAAATAAAGCTTCTGTGAACATCCATGCTTTGTTTTTGTGTGAACAGAGTTTCTCATTTCTCCAAGATAAATGCCTAAAAGGGTAATTGCTAAGTATAGTAAGTGCATGTTGAATTTTAGAAGAAACTGCTGAATTATTTTCCAGAGTGATTGAAACATTTTCTTCCTATCAACAATGTATGAGTAATCCGGTTTCCCCTCATCCTCACCAACAGTTAGTGTTATCATTATTTTTTTTTGGCATTTTGATAGGTGCATAGTGAAATCTCATTGTAATTTTAATTTACATTTCTCTGGGGGCTAATGATGTTGATCATCTTTTCCGGTACTTATTTGCCATCTGTATTTATTCTTCAGTGAAATTGTTCCTCATGGATTTTGCTCATTTTTATTGTTTTTTAAAATTGTTGAGTTTTGAGAGTTCTTTATGTAGTCTAGATGCAAGTCTTTTGTCAGATGAGAAATTTATAAAAGTTTTCACCCAGTCTGATTGCCTTTTCATCCTTTTGACCTTTCACAGAGCAAAGATTTTTAATTTTGATGAGACCAGTTTATCAATTTTCCTTGTATAGACTATGATCTTGGGATCAATTCTGAGAACTCTTCACCTAGGCCTAGGTTCTGAATAGTTTTTTCTTTTTCCAAATACTTTATAGTTTTGTGTTTTACATTTAAGTCTGTCATCCATTTTGAATTAATTTTGTATAAGGTATGAGGTTTATGGCAAGGTTCAATTTTTTTTTAGGATGAATGTCAATTGCTCCAAGATCATTGTTGAAAAGCCTATTGGAAAAACATATTTTTAAAATTTTATTTTTAATTGATACATAATAATTGTATATTTATGGGGTACAATGTGATGTCTTGATACGTGTATACAATGCGGAATAATCAAATCAGGGTACTCAGCATATCTATCACCTCAAATATTTATCATTTATTTGTGGTGAGAACATTTGAAAGCTTCTCTTTTAGCTATTTGAAATATACAACACATTATTATTAAGTATAGTCACCCTGCTGTGCAATAGAACTTATTCCTCCCGTCTGAAACTTTGTACCTATCGACCAACATCTTCCCTTTCCCCATCACCCCTGTTCCACCCTAGTCTCTGGTAACCACTGTTCTACTCTTTATGAGTTTATCTTTTTCAGATTCACATAAGTGAGATCATACAGTATTTGTCCTTCTGTGCCTGGCTTATTTCACTTAACATAATATTGTCTAGGCTCATCCATGTTGCCACAAATGGCAGAATTTCCTGTTTTTTTTAAATTTTTTTAGGCTGAATAGTATTCCATTGTGTTTACATACTACATTTTAAAAATCCACTTATCCATTGATGAGCATGTAGGTTGTTCCCATATTTTGGCTATTGTGAATAATGCTGCAGTGAACATGGGAGTGCAGACATCTCTTTGACACACTGGTATCAATTCCCTTGGGTGTATGCCAGAAGTGGAATTGCTGGATCATAAGGTAGTTCTATTTTCAGTTTTCTGAGGAATTTTCTTAGTTTTCCAAAATGGCTATACTAATTTACAATGCCACTAAACAGTGCACAAAGATTCCCTTCTCTCCACATCCTCCACAACATTTATCTTTCATCTTTTTGATAACAGCCAATCTAGTAGATATTAGATGATATTTAATTGTGGTTTGAATTTGCATTTCTCTGATGATTAGAGAGGTTGAGCAGTTTTTCATATACTTGTTGACCATTTGTATGTCTTCTTTTGAGAAATGTCTATTCAAGTCTTTTGCCCAATTAGTAATAGGGTTATTTGTTTTCTTGTTATTGAGTAGTTTGAGTTCCTTATGTATTTTGGATATTAGCCCCTTATCTGATGTATAATTTGCAAATATTTTCTCCCAATCTGTGGGTTGTCTCTTCACTCTATTAATTGTTCCATTTCCTATATAGAAGCTTTTTAGTTTGCTGCAATCTCATTTGTCTATTTTCGCTTTTGTTGCTTGTGCTTTTGGGGTCATATTCAAGAAATCACTGTCCAGACCAATGTAATGCCGGTTTTCCCCTATGTTTGTTGCAGTTGTGTTATAGTTTCATGTCTTACATCTAAGTCTTTAATACATTTGGAGTTGATTCATACATAAGGGTCAGATAAGGGATAATTTTCATTCTTCTGCATGTGAATTTCTAGTTTTCCCAACACTATTTATTAAAGAGACTATCATTTCCCCATTTTGTTTTCTTGGCACCTTTGTAAAAAATCAATTGACTGTAAATTTGTGAATTTATTTCTAGATTCTTTATCCTATTTCATTGGTTGACGTGTCTGTTTTTATGCCAGTATCATGCTGTTTTGATTGCCATAGCTTTGTAATATGTTTAGAAATCCCATGGTGTGATGCCCCCAGCTTTGTCCCTTTTGGTCAAGATGGCTTTGACTATTTGAAGTCTTCTGTGGTTCTATATAAATTTTAGGATTAAAAAAAAATTTCTGTGAAGAATGACATTGGAATTTTGATAGGAATTGCACTGAATTTGCAGTTCACTTTGGACCATACAGACATTTTAACAATATTAGCTCTTCCAATATGTGAACACAGGATATCCTTCCATTTATTTATGTCATCTTCAGTTTCTTTAATCGATATTTTATAATTTCTAGTATACAGATCTTTCACTTTTTTGGTGAAATTTACTCCTAAGTATTCAGAAAAATATTTTGAAAGCATAAAATACATAGGAGTATAATTGAAATCAACTTCATTTAAATACAGTTATCATATGTTTTAAAAATAAACATTTTCTGGCCAGGTGCAGTGGCTCACGCCTGTAATCTCAGCACTTTGGGAGGCCGAGGTGGGTAGATTACCTGAGGTCAAGAGTTCAAGACCAGCCTGGCTAACCACCATGGTGAAACCCTGTTTCTACTAAAAATACAAAAATTAGCTAGGCGTGGTGGCAGGCACCTGTAATCCCAGCTACTTGAGAGGCTGAGGTGGGAGAATCACTTGAACCTGGGAGGCAGAGGTTGCAATGAGTCAAGATCGTGCCACTGCACTCCAGCCTGGGTGACAGAGACTCCTTCTAAAAAAAATTGTGATATTTTTGACATGTTAAATAACATCTAACAATATGATGGGCAACTATCATCAATTCAAATGTGATGGGCACAAATGCCTATTTCAAGATATGTGCAACAACTAAGATTTCGTGAAAATATGTGTGATTTCTATTGATCTTAAAGCCATAGGTACTACAAATACTACTGGGCTTATTTGCCTACATTTACAATCCAAATAAATTCTATGGCTGAGTCAGATGTTATTGAAAATAAAGATGCATTTTTTTTCATTCAATTTCAAGCATGCCAGGTCTTCTAATTCCCTGAGGTAGAAGAAGAAATTGATTTATTTCGTATGGTTCTAGAAATGGTAAAGATAGAATCAGTTGGTGGATAGTATACTATTTATCACTAATAAATTATTTCTATTTCAGCTTAAACCATGAAAGAGCATTACAACAATTAGCTGTTTCTAAATGCACCTCTGTTGCCTGGTAAAGAAATACATTTCTTGTCCAGAAAATTCTCCAACAACCTGGGAGAGCACTCACCAGGTACACAATGCTGAGGGTTGTGATGGACAATGGCTGAGATTTCCCATGAGCCACTGAAGTTTTTCACTTTGGAGAGAAAGCGTGTTAGGTCCTTATGCTTCCAGATTAGTTCTATGGACCAACAACTTTAACCAGACCACTGAGAAAATAACTGAGTCACCCAAGCCAAAGGTGTTTGAAAACAGTCGTTAATTTTTTCTCCCTGTTTTTTAAACCATTTAATAGATTGCTGACTGATCAGTATCAGAGAACTGTGCTGTTTTCATTATTACATGTAAATTAATCTACTGAAAGAAGAAAGCACAAGCATTTAGGAGCACAAGGTTGTCCTATTTTGACAGCATTTTAGTTATGGGTTCAAGAGTAATTACTGAAATAAATCATCAATAGGTGGTGGCAGTATTGATTTTGTGTCAACACCTGAGTAAACTATAACCCAGCCTCCATCTGGAGCCATGTTCATTGTCTTTTGTGCTTTATTTTTGAACTGATGTCCAAAAAAGGCTTTTTAGCTTCCACATGAAATTGCCTACTGAGGTGCTTTTCCCAGGAAACCTCACTGCCCAAATCACCTCTCCCTCCCCAGCTCTCACCCTGAACAGTCTCCTTGGACCATTTTACCACACTCTCTTAACTAGTGTGAAATGCTAATATGGATGGCTGTGATTTTCCAACAAAGAGAAAGGAAAATGTGATTACTGGTCAGAGGGTTTCATATTAGCACTTGCTTCTGCTAATTTAAAAATAGGTTAGACGGCAGGAAAACCAATTTCCTCCTTTAACGTTAGTTTGTTCTGGTGTTCTTTGTTTAATAAATATCCTCTGGGCCCAAACTAATGTGAATAGGAGAAAGAGAACTGAGCTCTCATTCTATTAAATGCAAACTCAAAATCTAGATGGCTTTAATCATTTTGAAGATCACTTTAAACTCGATCTTGAATCCCAAATAAAACAACCTGCATGGTTTTATTTTATTTTATTTATTTATGTTTGCTGGCTGGCTCAGACAGAAAATCTTCTTTGTTGTTCCCAGTTTATTGAAGGTGAGTCAGGTAACTCTGAATGGCAGGGCACTGAATCTGGATAATCTAACCTTAAATAAACTCTGCTTTAATAGTTTTTGCTTCAGACCGAGAAATGCTCCTCTGGATGATATCAAAACGCAGATAATGAAGCAGAACATATAACCAAAGCTTCTACACTTGCAGAATCACAAATCTCCATCTCCAGAGTTGTCTCTTAAATTCTGATGAGGAGTAGCTATATGTGCACCCTAGAAAAATAACTCTTCTCATTCCTCTTTAACAGTGCTATGTATTTTGAATGACTATTTCTGACTTTTATAGTTCAAACTCCAGACTCCTTTCAAATTTCCAACTGTTATTTTGCCTCTGTTGATATATACGTATAAACAAAACTCTCCTTCTTCCCAGCTCCATGCTCGAATCCCTGGTCAATCATGGAGCATGCATTTTACCATGTGTCTGCTTCTGTTCATCTCCAAGATTTTCAGAGCATTAAGCAAAACTTAAATACTGATCATTATATCATTTTGGCATTCATATATCCCTTTATATTTTACTAAATTGTTATTACGTCATTTGAAAGAAGTATCATTACCTCTCTTTTACCAATAAAGAAACTGAGTTACAAAGAATTAAGTTATATGCTCAACAGCAAACATTCCTTAACCAGCAGAGGTAATTCTTGAATTCTTGCTTTCCACTCCATATCCTTTGCTCTTCCACTACTACAGGTAAAGTGCTTTTTTATTATAAATGTTTTCCAGGTTACTTCAGCCCTTTTATCCTTCCTGTTGAGTTCTTTCTTCTGCTGAGAGCAGGTGCCCTTTCTCCCAAGTCTAATTGTCTATGTTTGGGTTGCCAGGAATACACCTGTTTCTCACAGATAAATCCCTAAAGAACACATGTACATGCATTTTTGAACCCCTGCCCAGAATAGATCTTGAAGAATGGTTGCTCTTGCAATAGATGTTATATGCAACTGCTCCTAAAAGATTGTATATGTTTCACCCCATGCACAGTGCCTTGTACACAGTAAACATTTGATAAGCGTTTGTAGAACGAATCAGTGAATATACATTTGGAAATCTCTGACATGCCATCAAAACATTTCCCAGCCTTCTCTAGAGGGTGTGAAGCTAATGTAAATGTGAGCAGAAAACTCAGCAAATGTCAACAGGCTATAAATAATCACTTGGTCTATCAGTGCAGGGAATTTACATATACAGACATTTCCTTTGATGAATGCTAAAGCTCATCATGAAAAGGAACATGAATTTAGAAAAATTAAACAAAGAACTAATACAGTGAAAAAACATGGGTTTTGGATCAAAAGCCTGGCTTCCCATCTCAGCTCTGCCAGTTTCCTCAGACACATTATGAATATTTCTGAGCTTCTGTTTCCTCATTTTAAAACAGGCTTAATAACACCTCCCTCACATGATTATTGTGTGGGTCAAATGAGATAATGTCTGCATAGTGTCTTTGGACACATAATAGGCACTTATACTGTCACTTCTATCATTTTCTTTTGTAATCCATGAGAATACTATTCATGTTTTCACCTTTTTTTTTTCTTTGAGATGGAGTTTTGCTCTTGTTGCCCAGGCTGGAGTGCAGTGGTGCCACCTCAGCTCACTGCAACCTCCGCCTCCCTGGTTCAAGTGTTTCTCCTGCCTCAGCTTCCCGAGTAGCTTGGATTACAGATGCATGCCACCACACCCAGCTAATTTTTGTATTTTTAGTAGAGACTGGGTTTCGCCATGTTGGCCAGGGTGGTCTCGAACTCCCGACTTCATGTCATCCACCTGCCTCAGCCCCCCCAAAATGCTGGGATTACAGGCATGAGCCATTGCGCCCGGCCCAAGTTTTACTTTTTAAGAATCGACAAGTCTCTGAATTGATCCAAATATAAAACTCCGATATGCTGATTACAAATCTAGAAACTTTAAAAAAACATTATATTAGATTTATTTTGGATAGCTGATAGCTCTTAAACTCTGATCTAAACAGTAACAGGACTCTGCAGAGGTGGAATCCTTTGACATATAATCATTCACCTAAATCCTAAGGTAGGGTCTCAAGACGATGAGAAAAGAATAGGATGTGGTCCCTTTTATCAGGAGTCCAGTTTGGTGCAGGATGAGGGGCACACATGTGAGAATTTGAATATAACAGGGTAGGTGAGTGTAGCGCAGAAGTATGGGCAGCGTGAGAAAGGCTTCATAGGTGGAAGTCAGTAAGTTTGGAAGAACTGTGGATGGTATCTCAGAGACTGTAACATTTGAACTACTTTAGAAATGTATTTCAACTTTGTTCTACCTGTATAGAAATGTCGGAGGTGAATACCAAAAACTGTGATTTATTCCAGGCCCCAGATGGCCTTGCCTTTGACCCCAAAATGCTCAGTTGTTGCCCTGACTTGTTGCACATGCTTCAGGCCTCCTGTAGCCGCGTTGGCCTGTGCTTTACCTTTAGTGTGACACGGCCCTTACCGATGATATATGGAGGGCTGCTGCCTTGCTTCCCTTACCCCCAACAAGTGAGTATGCCTCACAAGTTCTAATTTAATAAGGTTTCTTCTTCAACACTGACTCTAGATAAATCTCATTTATCTGTCATCTGTCCCTGGGATGTGTCAACTCAGATATTAGCACAAATCTATGGCCAAGGTGGTCTCACTCCTTCAGAGTAAGGTTGACTGAACTAACTCAGAAAAATTGCATCAAGGAACAAAAAGTTGAGGGCTAACAGTTATTGCTTATTGATAATATATAAACAATAACTACCGGGGGGGGGGCAGGATATTCTTAGTTCCTAGTGTGTTTTAGGCAATATTATGTGGACATTTATATATATATATATATATACGTTTCACTTGATTCTTACAACACCATTAAACAGTATTATTACCCATTTTACAGGTGACAAAGGTTCTGCAGAGGTAGAATCAGGAACTGAACAGAAAGGTCTTTCTGATTCCAAGGTTCATGAACTTAGTTCTTAACCATGATACCTGCCTCCAGGTTCTTATTCAATCTCCAACCCATCATTTCATATTTTATGGTATTTGTCAGAACTTTTTGATGGCTAATTTATGCCTCTCTCAACAGTTCCATAGTTTTGAGACTCTTCTGTTCCATACTTGCTGAAATTTATGAGTGTAGGGCTTCTAGTCACTCAAATTTCTCCTTCAAGTTCCTCTATATTTGAGTATCTTAAAAATTCTTTCTTAGTCTCTTGAGTAAAACCAGCACTGCCTATATACGCACACTTAACAATATACATATTTTGATAATTAAATACTCCATATAGATAGTGGACCATTATACCCTGAGCATCTTGAGGGCGGTGACTGGAAGAAGGGCAAGAAAGAAGGAGGGCTAAATCACTGTGGAGGCATGGGAGTTCCATGCCTGTGGTTAATTCACTGCTAGGTTAATTTTGCCTCTCATGTTTAGAGACTTCATTGACTCACCATTTCAGTCGAGTATTTTAGTTCTCAGAGTGGCATTACAGTTTAGATGCTTTAAAATGCTTTGAAAGAAAACCCTACTCAAAGGGTTTGACTCATAAAACAGGGAAGCCTAGAGGTAGGAGTAGTCCTCATCAAAACACAAGAGACAGACACTCCATGGTATTTAAGTGAGTCAGACACTCCAAGGTATTTCCAAGGACCCAGTTAACTTCTGTCTCTCTGCTTTGACTTCCACAGAGTCAGCTTTATCCTAAGGCCAGCTGCCATTGTGGAAGCAAAGATGTTTGCTGCAGGTCTAACCTTCATATCTCCATACCACACAGTGTAGAAGGGGACAGAACATTTTGTTCTAACAGTTTCCTCAGAAGCCTTTAGATTTCTCCTCTTATGTGTCACTGATCTAAATGAGGTCATATGCCCTTTCTTAAGCTACTTTCTGTCCAGCTTGGCCAGAGGAGTGCCATGAGCGAATTGGCTTATGTTTTAGTTATTTGAACCATTTAGATAACCCAGATGTAAGGAGAATGGGACTTTCGTGATTGGTTTGGACTAGAGTGTGCCCAATCCTTAGCTGAGGAGAATGCCATCTTATCCCAGAGTCTTCTGGGGTAAGAAGAGCTTTGAGAAGGAGGTACTTAGGAAGGAGGAAGAGGGGAGCAGACACTGAGTGGACCACCAACAACCAACAGTATCCACTTAAATAATAAGAAACAAATCCACCACCACAATACAAGAAAATAATTATCGAGACAATACTCTTGCTAACTCAAATGTGAGTCTATCTCTAGGAAGAGCATATTGAAATTCTCATCATGTCTACCAGCACATTGTTTGTGGTATATGTTTTTTATATATGTAGTCCAATTCTCTCAAGTTTTTTACAGAAACAAATCCCTTCTGTTTTTCTTTTGGATTCTTCCCAGCAATGAGCAAAATATCTATCATTATTAACAGAGGAGAATTTTTATATAAACTTCATTTTTAGTTTGAATTGCCATTCACTTATTTGTCAAATATTTTTGAGCACTTAATTTGTACCTGAAATTGGGCTAGAGACATGAGGGATACAGACAGAAAAGATACAGTGACTGAGTTTGAAGAGCTTATAATTTAGTAAGGTTGAGAAGACGTGTTTAAAAATGCAGGTGGTCCCTAATTTACATCGGTTCAGACTTAATGCTTTTTCAACTTTACTATGGTACAGAAGTAATTTGCATTCAGTAGAAACTAAAAGTGCCCATACAACCATTATTTTTGTCACTTTCAGTACAGTATTCAATCAATTACATGACATATTCAATACTTTAATATAAAATAGGCTTTGTATTAGATGATTTTGCACAACTGTAGGCTAATGTAAGTGTTCTGAGCATGTTTAAGGTAGGCCAGGATAAGCTGTGATGTTTGGTAGGTTAAGCATATTAAGTGCATTTTCAACTTACATTTTCAACTTATGATGAGTTTATTGGGACATAACTCCTTCGCGAGTCAAGGAGCATCTATAATGGATTTAAAGCAGAATTGGCATATGTCTTAATGTAAGTACAAAGGACTCTAAAAGCGCATAAGTAGACAGGTAATTTCTGGCCATGTGCACTAGATAAATAGAATTTGGAAGAGTAATCTTTCTGAATCTGCATACTAACCAACTAAAAAGGAGGCATATGCTCATTGATGAGTCTATGTGGCTAAAGGAATCAGCTTAATGAGAAATTCTGGGTTCAGCCTGCCTTGAGAATACTGGGGTTGGGAGGTGGGATGTACATGAAGTAGTTACAGTGAATGGATATATTAGGCTCTAACTAGGGAAATAGAAACCACTCTTTGTATTTAAAAAGCGTAAAGCTGGTGCCAAGCCTTGTTCACACAGGTAATCAAGAGCTGAGATGCCTAATGTGAACAGTAATTGAATGTGCATGTAAGCATAGCAAGAAATTGCTGTTAACTTTAGGAATGAGGGGCAGAAGGCAAGTGTGGGGTGATGGGGACGAAAGGCCTCAGTCACGAAGGAAAATCTGGAACCTTAGAGGACCTATCTAGAGAGAGCTAGAGACAAGGAGGTGCTGCGGGTCCTTCTGGAGGTGCTGCCCAAGACAAGTGGAGGGGAAGAAATACCTCAGTTTCTCCTTGCTTCTCTCCAGTCTCCCTCCTGTGTTCATTGGCCCAACCTGCCAGAATCCAAGCGATGTGGGGGCTGTCGGCTCAGCTGCTTGTGATATGGGGCAGAAGAGGGGGAAAGTTGGAAAGTCGAGGAATGGTCCTCGGGGTAAACAGAAATGGCATGGCAGGAAAGTGCAAAGCCAAGCCACTAAGTCTCTGCCAATAGTGACCTCTATAATAGATGACTGAGGCCACTTCACTGCTCTAAAGAGGGTAAAGGCATAGACCATCATGACTGGAGGCTGCATTCATGGAGTGAAGTAAGATGAGCTGGAGAGAAAGGCTCCTCCATAATTGTTTAAATGAAACAGCAGCTGAGGAAAACTGATGCCCCCTTTGAGAGGGAAGATGTCACTATGGGAGAGCCTGGAACTGGAGCCAGAGGCTCACAGCTTCTCAAAGAAACCAGATGATGAAACTGGTCCAAACACAACAGCCGCTGCACAATCTCATATACTGTTTTTTTTTTGTTGTTTTTTTTGGTTTTTAAGATGGAGTCTCACTCTGTCACCCAGGCTGGAGTGCAGTGGTGCAATCTCAGCTCACTGCAACCTCCACCTCCCAGGTTCAAGTGATTCTCCTGCCTCAGCTTCCCAAGTAGCTGTGATTACAGGCAACTGCCACCACATCCGGCTAATTTTTTGTATTTTTTAGTAGAGACGGGGTTTCGCCATGTTGGCCAGGCTGGTCTCGAACTCCTGACCTCAAGTGATCAGCCCACCTCGGCCTCCCAAAGTGCTGGGATTACAGGCGTGAGCCACCACACCCAGCCTCATTTTTCATTTCTGTGTCAAAAGATAAAATCACATAGTACTATTTACATTTAATTACATACTTATGGAGTCCAAATTAGGTGGAGTTTCCACATCATAGTTTCCCATTGAATCAAGCCAATGACTACATTTCTCATTTAGGGCATAATCTCAGGTCTCAAAAGCAGCTCTCCTACCATGGTGAGATAGTGCAAGTGTTCAAATACAGCTAGAATATCAAGCACAATCCGAGAGGCCAAACTGTATTGTCTAAGTCTGGCCATATTTCATAAGAATGGTTGCTATAAATACAGTGGTAAGCCCAGACTAGGGCAAGAACAGATGATGCAATGCCTATAAAATAACCCAAGGGAATACAAATGAGTGCACATATCAGTGTCCGAACCCCAACAATTGAACAGCTGTGTGCCTTCTCATCCTTGTCCTCGCCTAATCACTCAGGCTCTTCCTGTGTTTCTTATCACTCCGGTGCTTTTAAGCCTCATCCAAAGACTAGTCTATTTCAACAGATTCTTTCAAATGGCTACACTCGCTATAATGTCTTCAGAGAAGATGAATGCTTCTTCAAAACAATAACACTGCTTTTGGGGATGATTGTAACTACCTAATGACAGATCAGTCATATGACTGACTATGCACCCCAACTCTCCTCTTATGTCAGCAAAACAAAGAGAAATAAAGGAGGCTTTACAGTGTATATACTTCATATGCTATAACTCATATGAGATGAAACCCCTATTTATTCATCTCTTTTAGTAGCATGCATTTGTAAGTTGCCTGCTCTGTGGTTTATAAATTATTTTAAACTCTTATGCCACTGCTCAAAAATATAAATGTGTGTGTTAATGTTGTAGACTGGAACTATGCTGCTGATAATACAAGGGGAATTTAACTAGCTTATAAATGTTAAAATGTAAACGCAAAGGAAGTCTTGCTATTCATCTTCTCTGCAATATTCAGACATTCATGAAATTGAAAGTTAATGTACCAGGGACTTTCATTATCTGACCCATTCCATCCTATCTATTAGCTTCACAAAGCACTGGAGACAGAGGACCAATATGTCACCAACACAGGACTGGAAAGGTCACAAAAACGAAGCATCAATAAAGCACTACTTCTCAATTAAATTTCACAGTGCTCAGCAGAAAATATGTTCCATGGACTAAGAATATTTGTAAGAATGGAACTGATAGCTAGACACAAATTGAAGAAAATAGAAAAGTATTTCTTGATTGAAAAAATTATGTTAAAACTAAGTTTACATACACAGGAAAAAAGTACTATTTTATATGCCTAATAAGGAATAAAAAGAACTCTGCACTGGAACCACAACAAGGTTTTACAGTCACAGAATTCACTAGAAAATGATACTGTACTGCAAAAATACTCTTCTTTCTTTCATTAAGCATTTATAGAAGGATATTACAAAGGATTTGTCAAATCAATATGGTTTTTGATACCTTTCCATAAACACAGTCTAACGTATAATTTAGAGTTTATCATAATTTTGCTATTTTTACTGTCTGAAATACACAATCTTAGTTTCCTTAATATAAACTAATCCATCCAAATCCATGATTTCTTTTAGCTCCCCAAATTTGGAATAATTCTGAATACTAAATTTTTCAACAAGCATATTTTTGAGATTTGCTGTCAACACTGTAATCATAAATAGGTGCCACAAAGAAGAAGAAATAAGTATAAAATGGGGCTCTAAATTAGCTGCAGGTACAGGGAAATATGTAAGAGCATAAAGAGCCACACAGCCTCACTGAATGGCCAATGAGTTCTACAAAGTTACAGAAGGTCTCCAGAGGGGACAATTGTCATGGCCTGCTTGGGATGAATTGTCAACCAGTGGTTCCCAGGCACTGGGATTTCAGTTTCAAAATATTTGAGGGACTGGTATTAAATTGCTATTTTATTAAGAAAAGTAAAAACAACAATTCTGCTATTTAAAACCACTATATCTTATTTCCATAAAGGAAATTCTAACACCAAAAATTCAAGAGAACATTATCTGAGAATAAAAATTATCAGACAAGTTGAGCTTAGTGACTAGCTCACAACATTATTACAATTTTTTCTTTTATTCTGGAGAAAATTCTTTTACAAAATAGGATTTGGGAGCGTTGGGTTAAGTGCTTAGTGTGTACCGCAGTACAGAAGTGATAGAAGACAGTATTCCTGGCCATAGGAACTTACAGTCTAGAGGAGGAAGCAGCAAATATTGATGTGATAAAGTAATTAGGTAGTGAAAAGTATTAATGAAGCAATAGATGAAATACAAAAGTAATTAGAATCATCAGATAGCCTAGTGATCTAGGTCTGGAACGGGATGTGACTTCTGTAGAGAGGAGGAAGGAGGGGACATTTAAGCAGAGTGGGGATGCGCAGGCGATGGTAGTCTGGAAAGAATGAAGCTAATGAATGGGGTGGACCATCAGGAGACTAGACAGATTGCAGGGACAGTTTTATTGGTAGAATATTGGGGGAATTCTCCTAAATGCACTCTTGTCAGTAAAATCAATTGGAGTTAAGTACACATAAAAAGACAAGGAAATTCACATCGTTTTTATTTTTTATAGCTCTGTCAATAAAAGGAAACAAATATCAGTTTAGATAACAATAAGAGAAAAATTAAATATGAACACTCATGCCTGCCCCTAATAATCTTAAAAGATAACTTGGGTAGCATTAAATAAATAAATACACACACTCTTAAGATAGGGCAAAAATTCTTATAATTGAATGTACTCTCTATACCTAATTTTTTAATAAGTCCCACAGGCATTTAATAGCAACGGTTGCTTTCATCCTATGTATTAGGTTTTTCTTCCCTTTTTCATGACTGAATTATTTTCTCTTCCTTCCTTTCTCTTCCATATCACACAATTTAAAATATTTTAATATTAGCCTACTGATTTGGCAGTTGAGATTCCTCTAAAACAAAAAAAAAGTAACTTCTTGAAAAATGTGGTGTAAGATCATTTCTTTTAGATTTTAATAAAAAGAGATTAAAATCATAGTTCTTTGAAATAAAGGAAGACACAGCCAGATATTCTACCAAATCAAAAGAGTCTTGCTCTGACAGCCAAAATGTCACTGAGCTACATAATGCATGAGGCCTTAAATGACTTGGTCCATTAAATTAAAAAAAAATTCAGCTGAGAAATTCAGTGTGCACATTCAATAATTGGCTGTCCTAAGTGATCACATCCTTTCTGGATCTCCTACATGTAGTTAGTTGAAAACAAACACTCTGAAACATCCACCAGTTTTCCCCTGACTTGCCTTGGGAATGAAGATCTTGTAAGATATTTTAAAAATAACTCTTTCTCTGTTTCCCTGAACACAGGGCAGCCACGTTTCCCAAGCCTACAGGTCTGTTTTAAATTCAAATGGAATCCAAGGATCTTGACAGAAAGGACCCCAGAGAGGACTTGTCCAATTGACAACAGAGAATCCAATAAGTCTTTTCATCTTAAGCCATGAGATGTTATGTTGGGAGAAAAAGAGGAAAGCAGGAGCAGAGGGAATGCTAACAACTTAAGCAGATTTGGGGTGGAAAAGTGTTTTTTCTGTTCCTCACCATTCACATATGCTCAAATATACCACGAAAACTTTTCAGTTAATAAGTGTGGTGGTAATAACAGGAAGAGAATTTCTAGCTTCACAATGCGACCTACCTTTTTATTCGATTTGGAGCTTTGATAGGTTTATTCCATAATAAATATCTTTTTTTGTTTTATTCTTAAGATAAAAACAATTTGCATTCACCTTTGACTTTTGTGACTTACGGTTTATTTAAAGACCAGGTATGTAGTCAGATCTAGATATTTTTAACTTTATCTTCACACCAGACCAAAAGTGAACATCTTCTACATTTCTACAGGAACCTCTGTTCCTCTTACATGTGCCAGGGGCTGAAGCTTTTATGTTTGTGAGATGTATGTAACTTCGTACTTGAATAATTCCTTGGTACACAGACTGTATATTCCATTGGGAAAGTGTACTGCAAAGGTTAGAAGAGGTAACAATAGCGGGAAAAAACTGCCTAGCAAGAATCTATTTAACATGTCTCTTGTTACTATTCCCAGTGACTGCTAGTATGGTTTAATTAGATCTTCCTGACAAAATTCATTACAGAAAATCCTGCATTAGTGAAGAAAAAAATAAATGCAGCTCATTCATAACCTATTAGTTATTTTGCTTTTAAGGAAACAGAATAATTTTTTTCCTTTCTTTGTTTTCCCTTATCTAGAAGACTAACGTTACAAGTAGTAAAAGAGGAGCAGAAGAAAGCAGGTGGAAAACAAATAAACAAAGTTCATCAATCTGCCTGTCTCTTATTAGCAAAAGAAGTGCAAATTGAAAGAGCTTACTGGGGCCGGGCGCGGTGGCTCGTGCCTGTAATCCCAGCACTTTGGGAGGCCGAGGCGGGTGGATCATTTGAGGTCAGGAGTTCGAGACCAGCCTGGCTTACGTGGTGAAACCCCGTCTCCACTAAAAATACAAAAATTAGCCAGGCATAGTGGTACATACCTGTAATCCCAGCTACTAAGGAGGCTGAGGCATGAAAATTGCTTGAACCCGGGAAGTGGAGGTTGCAGTGAGCCAAGATTGCACCACTGCACTCCAACCTGGGCAACAGAGTAAGACTCACTCAAAAAAAAAAAAAAAAGAAAGAAAGAAAGAAAGAAAGAAAGAGCTTATTGGGAGGGAGTAGAAGATAAAAATAGTCTAAGTCTAACGCATCTCCTATTCTTTCTCTCCAATTCTATTGCTACTGTTGTAAATTCAGGCCCTATTTTTTTTTTCTCTCCAATATTAACAAATCACTTCTAACCCAAGAGATCTCTTTGGCCTCACTCTTGCAATGAATCCACTCTCCACCCAACATCCGGAGTGAGCATTCTCACACACAGATTTATCATGCTTCTCTCATGCTTGAAAGCCTTCAATGGTGTCCCATTACCTATGAAATAATGAACACATGTATAATAGAGCATCCCAGGACCCCCATTATCTGGCATCTATTTAGATCACCAACCTTATTATGTTTTAACTCCCCTTCCTGGCACAGCCCATCTTCACCCAAAGTTCCAGCTGCCTGTGTAGAACCATCTGCAGCTCTTCAGAATGGGAACCACACAGGCAGTTTTGCAGCTCTGAGTATTAACTCACATGGCTGCCTCCACCTGAAATGTTGCCATCTCCATGTCCATCCACCTGGAGAACACCTGGAAAGGGCTCTCGGTGGACCACTGGGAAATGTTGCCCTGTTGATCTAAATGTGCATGCATGCACACCCACATACACCCACACACACACTACATAAATGCATGTAATATTCACATATATGCATAAATATATTCATGTATGTGTATATGTGCACACAAACTTTGGTGCCAAATTATTATCTACCAGATTTTAGCAAAAATAAGCAATCATTTCAGAAAAAAATCATGAGAAAATTTTCCTCTCCCCTTGGTAGGTTGAATTGTGAAGTCAGGTACTGAAACTGAGACTACGCCATGCATGAAGTTCATTGTTTGTGAATTAGGAGAGGACCACTGCTCTAACTTAGCTGTACAACAACCCTCTATCCAGGGGGCAGAGTCTATGAGCCTCAGAGCTTCTCCTCGCATTCTCAGGCACAGTTGCCAGGTCACACACAGAAAACAGCTGGAGGCAGATGCCCCATCACCTGACTGTATTTGCTCCACTGGCTTGAGTTTTATATATCCAGTTTATTCGAATGCTGAGAATAATTAATCATATTAGCAAACTACTTCCTATGTTAAACAGGACTTCCATTTGGCCTAAACTTACCTCTCTGAAGTTCCAAGTAAGTTGGTTCCCTTGCAATAACATTCCAGGATTAGAGGAACAAATGTGTGTTCACTATATTCATGTTCCTTGTTGGTTTTAGACTTTGATCGTAGCTCCTTGAGACTCCATATTGAAGGGGTAAAGCCCTAATGGTTTCATCTATCCTCTTCTGGGATGCCTGGCCAGCTCCTATTCCCTCGAGCGTTCTGTCTCCTTTTACGGTACCTTTGTATCTTCAGCTTCCCTGGGCTTTAAGGCTGTTATCTTCCCTTGAACTTCAGTGGCCCAAATTGCACAAAATCTCCCAGGTGTGGCCAAACTCTGCTGCATTAGTCAGTGTTCTCCAAAGGGACAGAACTAATAGGACAGATGTACATATAAAAGGGAGTTTACTAAGGAGTATTAACTCACACCATCACAAGGTGAGGTCCTACAATAGGCTGTTTGCAAGCTGAGAGCAAGGAAGTCAGTTTGAGTCCCAAAGCTGAAGAACCTGGAGTTCGATGTTTGAGGGCTTCCTCCAGCACGGGAGGAAGATGTAGGCTCAGAGGTTAAACCAGTCTAGTGTCTCCACGTTCTTCTGCCTGCTTTTATTCTGGTTGCGCTGGCAGCTGATTAGACCAAGAAATATTAATTGAGCTCAAGAAATATTAATTTAGCTCAAGAAATATTAATTGAGCAATGATCAGGAGTTTAACACTCTCATAACTATATTTAAACAATGGTTAAAATCCATCATTTTGTAAGGTTAGCAAAGACAGGGGTATAGAATGTCATGTTAGGCCTGGCGCGGTGGCTCACGCCTGTAATCCCAGCACTTTGGGAGGCCGAGGCGGGCGGATCACGAGGTCAGGAGATCGAGACCACGGCGAAACCCCATCTCTACTAAAAAAAAAAAAAAAATACAAAAAATTAGCCGGGAGTGGTGGCGGGCGCCTGTAGTCCCAACTACTCGGGAGGCTGAGGCAGGAGAATGGCGTGAACCCGGGAGGCGGAGCTTGCAGTGAGCCGAGATCGCGCCACTGCACTCCAGCCTGGGCCACAGAGCGAGACTCCGTCTCAAAAAAAAAAAAAAAAAAAAAAAAAAGAATGTCATGTTAGCTCAGGCAGAATTTAAGAAATCAGCAATTCTGTTAGTTTCAAAACTTCCTATATTCGGGAAGCATTTTCTTCTAATGCAAGCTAATTAGAGGGCTCATAATATAAAAGCAGAGCTGTTCTAGTAGAAGTAGCTGTTCCAGAGACAAGAACACTTCCCGAGAGCCTTCGACACTGCATAGACAGATGCATTCACAGAACATGAAGTTTCAAAATCTTGGCTCGGGCTCCACTATTTAATTTAGAAAAGCAACTGAGGTTAGATGAGGTGGAAGACCAAGATTGTCTGACTCCTGGTCCAGTACAGGTTCCGCTCTATTGCTTGTACTTTCCTCTCATTGAAATTCAACCGTGATTTTTTTTTCGCCCATTCCTTGTAGTTACATTTTTCTCAGTTGACTTACTGAGTTTATCATTTCACTATGCCTATATTTATTTACTATTCCTTCCTTGTTCCCTTCCTTCTTTTTTTCCTTCCTTCCTTCCTTCTTTCTGTGTATATGTGTGTGCAACGAACAAGTTTTTCGCACCATCCTGTATTTAACTTTCCAAGGGCTTCAGCTGGCAGAAGCCTGACCTCACAGGCTTCTAACTTATGCTTCTACTCAATCAGACAAAGTAATCTCTATTTGCACTCCGAGCTAATTTGTCATAAATGTATTCTGAAAGCATTTATTTGTTCTAATTCCTTTAACCTAACTCATTTTCCTATATTCCTTTCCCTGATCAAGGAAGATGATCTGATTAGGGTTTCTGTGAAAGCAGCCCCATGGTCTCTAAAAGTCCCTTTGATATCCTTGCGGGTGTAGGATGATTGACATTCATAATAGTACCCATTCAGCTCCTCTGTAGGACGTGAGCAGCCTCTGAGGCTGCTGCAAAACCCACTGCTGCATGTTTTGAGACCTGCCGGGAACAGCGACGTGCTAGCCTACCTGCAACAACAAGAGCACGGTCCTGATGGATGAGGATACATATAACAGTGGATAGGACCATAATAACACCACAATGATGACCCTAGATTATCTCCTGCAGGGCAATAGCACACTCATCCCACATGGCCTTAGTTATAAATGTAATATGACACACATGAATGATGATCAAAGGAAGAACTTGGGCCACTTTAAGAATTGTCAACTTTTTAATGCTGAAAGTTAATATAATAAAGAGACTAGACACCAGATGAGAAATATGAAAACGAATTCTCACCTCATCCTCACGATGCTTTGTTTTTGGACCTGGTGATCTTTGGAGGAGTAAAGTATATGGGAGGAGATTGAAGAACCATTAGTAGAATATTCTGTAGCATTAGAGGCTCCCAGGATTGATGCTGCCCTTTTAAAGAGAGCCTGCTGAGCTTGGCCAGACATTAGTGACACATCTTTTTCTCAGTTTTGCATTATCACAAATGATCATTCTGGAAATGCTAGCCATTGAGGGTTACTTCACCACACTCTAGGGTCAAATGAGGAGAGGACGGAGAGAAGGAAAAGAGGCTAAAAACTGCTCTAATTTCCTAATCCAATGCATTGTGACTACTAAACTCAATAGAAAGCTGTTCACTGGAAGGCCCACCAAGGGGCCACCTGTCTTTCTAAAATGCACATTAGCTATAGTAATACCACAACTCTCAACACACACATTTAAAAGAGACTCGTAGCATATTCTTCAAGTTCTATGTTCCTTGAACAAAAATGTTGCCATGGAAACCTCTACCATAAGGCAGGTGTAGTTCTGCAAAGGACTATGGGCTGTGAAATCAGGTTCCCATGGTAACATTTTTGTTCAAAGCCTGAAGAATCTTAAATACATGTGCCAATACATATTATTACCCAGCAGGAAACACAGGTGGGATTAATAAAGTCCAATATTTACTCAACTAAAAGTTATAATCGGGGTGAATGTAAATGAATTAAAATCAGTTCCTATGGATAGCTTATATAAACAGAGTTTGGAGTTGTAACACTACTTTCACATGAATAAGTAAATCTATGTGAAGTACTAGTAGATGACTTTCTTTCATTAAATTCACAAGGCAGAGAAATCGTCACAAAAATTATGGGATTTTAAAATTTTGAAATATATCTTCAGCTCATAATTCACTGATGAGATTAAATCACTCAAGCTTACCAAAGGAAATTAAGATCATACTACCCACCTGTAATAGAACCAATTATTATTGTGACGGAACAGTAAAAGAAGAAAATGCCAGGTTGATTCATCTATGTTATATGAGCTCATGCTAATAAAATGTGCCATCTGGAATATTTATGATAATTGCCATTTCTGTAGCCTCAACACATCCATATAAATATGCCAAGAACCAAATTAAGAAAAGCTTTTCTCTTTATCTTTTACAAATAATCCAGAAAATAATAATCGTTCATTATAATAATACATTTTAGAAAGACTGTAAAGAAGATACACTACAAAATGGAAAGATATGACCACATGGAGCTAAGTTTTTTGTTTGTTTGTTTTTGTTTTTGTTTTTTGAGACAGAGTCTCACTCTGTCCTTCAGGCTGGAGTGCAGTGGTGCAATCTGGGCTCACTGCAACATCTGCCTCCCAGGTTCAAGCAATTCTCCTGCCTCAGCCTCCCTAGTACTAGGATTACAGACATGCACCACCATGCCTGGCTAATTTTTTGTATTTTTAGTAGAGACGGGGTTTCACTATGTTGGCTAGGCTGGTCTCGAACTCCTGTGACCTCAGATGATCCACCTACCTCAGCCTCCCAAAGTGCTGGGACTACAGGCATGAGTCACCGTCCCCAGCCCTGAGTAAGTTTTTAAAAAGAGAACTTTCTTATTAATTGCCATTTTACATCTACTAGTCCCATAAAACTTCAAAACGAATTAATAAACTACAGTGCACAATCTAAGAGTTCAGAGACCACACTCACCATTGCTTTGCATGATGCCTGGAACACACTAGGCACTCAATAAACACGCACTGAATGAAGGAATGAATGAATGAATGAAGCACATTAGTAATTTAAGTAACAAACAATCTTAGTTTACTAAAGGTGTCTTTCACAAAATTATTGTATGTAAGTAAAATTGGGGTGATTTAAATGAACTCTCTCCATTAAATTTTAAATTTACATTTAAAATTCAGAAACACTTTATCAACCTTTTTGATTGTTTTGTAATTAGTATTGATTCCCAAACCTTTGGCAATTTTTCCTCTTTTTTACCCCAGCCATTTAACCAAGTGGTTAATGATCTGCAATCAAACATTTAAATGCACTGGGAGAGCTGAGCACATCAAGGAGCGCTGAGGACCTTTTCATAAAGTAAAAAATCCACTTTTTAAAATGCAATTAACCAATTCCTAGTTTACTTGTTTTGTGTTATTTTCCCTCTGTTAGGTTTTTTAGAGTGGCATGCCTGTAAACATTAGCATATTGAACTCATCGTTTAAAAACATTTAAGCCCAAACTTCATGGAATTGATCATAGTTCCCCGAAGATGCTAAAAATTTAGTCTTTAGAATGTGACCACAGTTATCAAATTTAGGCCCACAATTTCATGCATTAGAATTAGGTTCTTAAGAGAGATCAGTTTATCACAACTTTCCAAAGCAATATGTCAGCTGCAGCTTAAAGATAGAATTTAAAAGCTGGCAGACTACTCCGAGTTGCTAAAGACTTCCAAGTACCCAAGTGTTGAATGAAGATGGCCGGGCTCTGAGCACTGAGGAAATCCATTTGGCTCAGGGGATGGTCTGCATTTTCCTCCATCTCTGCTTTGCTGAGAGGCCTTGGGTAAGTCAGAGTCCTTTCTGAGCCTAAACTCTTTCATAATTTCATAATTCCATAATTCAAATGGAAATTCATAATTTTCAAATGGAAATAGTAACTCTCAATGCAGACAGGTTTGATGAGAATTAAATGAGATGAGGTATGTAAAAAGTATACCCTGGAATTCTATTTACCTCTAAATATATAAATATAAGTTAATGTTGTCGGCATTACTGTTTTATTAAAAGTTTCTAAAAATTAAATAAGCTAAGAAATACTTAAATGCTCATGGTGGAAAAAGACGAGATAAAATAGCATTTAGATTTAGCTTACATCTGTTTCTCCTTAGCCTCCCGTTCAGTTCTTGTGCCTAATTATCTTCTCTTTTTTTTGGTACTTTTTAAATTATCTTATTTTATTTTACTTTAAGTTCCAGGATACATGTGCAGAATGTGCAGGTTTGTTACATAGGTATAGATATGCCATGCTGGTTTGCTGTAATTATCTTCTAAAAGGTAGGTATCCAGGTACGAGACCGCAGGTTCTGTTCCTGGCATTTAAACCCTAAAGAGTTGCAATTATATTTTTAGATTTTGTGGGTTTTTTATGCCACTGGAGTTAAAATGCAGTATTACTAAAGAGTTAAAACAATTCCAATAGTTCTTAATTTTAGGAATCTCTTAAGTCCTGGGAGAATTTCGTTGGGGGTGATATGATACCCTTGGAGGAGTAGTTAGGAAGCTTAAAGGTCTCCCAAAGCTTACTACAGGCAAACACTTGTAGTATTTTTCAGAAATCTGCCAAAGAAATATTAAGTTGTTAAAGAAATCCAACTTTATTGTTTCCATCAAATCAAAAAAATAGCAAAATATAAATAAGTCAAGCACACAAGGAAATATGCAAACTTGTATTTAAATAATATTCTAGGCTGGACTCGGTGGCTCATGCCTATAATCCTGGCACTTTGGGAGGCCGAGGCAGGTGGATCACTTGAGGTCAGGAGTTTGAGACCAGCCTGGCCAACGTGGTGAAACCCTGTCTCTACCAAAAATATAAAAAATTAGCCGGGTGCAGTGGTGGGCACCTGTAATCCCAGCTTCTGGGGAGGCTGAGGCAGGAGAATCGCTTGAACCCAGGAGGTGGAGGTTGCGGTGAGCTGAGATCGTGCCACTGCACTCCAGCCTTGTTGACAGAGTGAGACTCTGTCTCAAAAAATAAATAAATAAAATAAACAATATTCTAAGTCAGGCCACATTAATGGCTTTGCATTCAGTCACTCACTTGGAGTACATTCACTGCAGTGTTTCTTAAACCTGGGGGCACAAAGGATGAGAGGGATAATTGCTGGTTTTGCAAATCCTATAGGAAATATTTAAAATTCTGCATCACCCAAATGACTTCTTATAACCAAGGGTTGACACATAAATAAAATGACCCAAAGTTTTTACAGAGAAAACTCCCGAGAGTGTTGAAGTCTGACAAGGTGGCATAGCACTGAGAAATTCAGAACACCTTGCAATGGTCATGAGCACCATATTTATGTTGTGACTTGGATATACCAAGTCTATATACTTAATTTATAGCAGGTATAGAAGTAAACATGCAATTGAGAATTTCCCACATATGGTATTTTTTAATAAATATTATATTTTGAGGTGATCTATTAAATTAGCATATCAAAACAAATGGTGATTTAAATTCACATTCACCGTTAAAGGAATAATAACCAAGACAATGATGATGGTTCAAATAATTGTGAATAATAATTGTCAAATAATAGTAAGACTCAAAATTGGAAGATTCAAATTGACAAGTGGAAACAGATTGTTAAACATTGTAAGAATTACACCAGTTTGGACAAAACATCACCTGTCACATTACAATAATGTTGTTAGTGCCAACTGGATTGATCATATAAATTGGTATGTATTTAACATGTATATTTGGTCTAGTCTTACTGTATAAGAGCTTTGTCTACAGGTGTTCATACCTAGTTAGTTTCAGGTTATAGATATGGTGCAAATCAATAATATTAGATAATGCGTTTTTGAGTTAACAGTAAAGATGCCCCAATTTTTTCTTTTTTAACTTTAAAAAATGCGTTTCTATTTTCATTCTGAAAAAATATGTAGACATTGCACTAGGCTCTAGGGATATAAAGATATAAAATACCTGAACAGACTCTTCTCTGGAGGAACATGGGGTCCGGGGCTGGAAATGGGGACATACTTATAAAATACAATGTGGCATGAAAAAGTCAGAGTCTCACAGAGCCTTTTTCAGTTTCGTAGCAACCAAATGAACAAAAGTTAATGCAGTTTTTAAAGCCACTAACAAGTATACTGCAGGGTAACTTGCCCAATCATCTTCTGTTTTACTAGAAAACTAAAGTGAAAATTGCAATCTGTCTGCTGTAGAACACACCAGAGCATAATCTCAAACTGATTACAGACTTGTAGAATCGTATCAGCATCGATTTATAAGGCAGAACCCCACAGCATGTCAGCGTGGTGCCGCTTCTTAAAAGTAGCACTTGGCTCTCCTATTTGATTCTGGAGCAAAATCGTGAGAGCTTTTGTTGGCTGCCTTTGTGACAGTCAGGTTGCTGGTCGGAGCCTTCAGAGGTTTCCCTGCAGAACCACGTGGAGGGGTCTTGCAGGACACTGGGGTTCTTCACTGAGCTAAAACGCCGTTAAGGGTATAACATCATCTAATGGCTGCCTACACTGCAAAATGGTATTTCCATTCTTACAAGGACATCTACTCAAAACAAAAAGTAACTTTATATCACATCCATGGAAGAAGACTATGTGTTAATTTTTGCATTACAGGAAAATTATAGAATATAAATGTTTTTAGATCAAAATACGTCAAGCTTCCTAGACTGGTATGATGAAGTTATACAATATTGCATCTGTTGCTTAAGAGACATTTGGTTCATTTGTTATTCATTCATTCTTTAATAAAAATGCGTATTTACTGAGTCCCTACTGTGTGCCTGGCACTGCAGTTACATGCACAACGTGGGAAAATGCATTAACTGATAACTAGAACTTTAATAAAACTTCACACATTAAGAAAAAGAAGAGTCCTAATTCCAAATGAGATACTTTTTAGTTACAGAAATCTCTTGCTGTTTCCTAAGCAAATCAGTTAAAAGATGTCCACGCTTTGCCAGATTTTAGTTGACAAAAGTAATAACTGAGGTGGCCACAGAGCGAGCCCATTGTGAAGCTTCACAATTTCAGCTCCGACACTCAGGAGACATTTCTTTCCTTTGACCTTTCCACCCGGCAAAGTGATAGAACTCCTGGGCACAGAGCACAGGTCAGACATCTCTAACACTGCACAAATACCATTCAAGAGCAAACACTCTGTCGCCCAACTTGATTACATGGAAATTGGTTTTGTACAATAGAAGCCCTTTTGTTCAGACTACTATGGTCTCCTACGGTGTAACTTTCTTTACAGAGTTAATAGAGTAGGGATGGATTTTGAATTTCATACACATACACAAAAGCCTCATTACCATTTGCATTTGTGCATGGCTAACAAAAATTAGCAGGAGCTACCTCAAATCATTAAGACTGAAAAATGAAATCGAACCGAGGTGAGAAAAGCCTGTTTTCTTAAAGCCCATTTAGTATGGATTAAAGTTAATTATAATAGGATATTCCAACTATAAAGAATAATTGGGCTTTCTTTTTTAGATGTTCAGAAAAATAGATATCATCATTAATTTTTAAATTCTTTTTAACGTTTGGATATCAGGGTGCTGGTTTGTCAAATACTCACCTCTAAAACCTAAGTCTGAACTTAAAATGTTGATTCTAACTTGAAATGAATCAGAAATACGTTTAAAGCAGGTAAATAAGAAATAATGGAGATAAAGGAAGGGATATAGAAAAACTCCAGGAGTACCTAGTTTCTCCAACTGAAAGTATAAAATCAAAGAAATTCTTATCCACTCTCAGTAGGCCCAGAGGCCACCTTAATCCCCCACACCTGACCTCCCATAGACTTTGGAAATGCTGCCACCACACCTTGTCTCTTCTGTCCTCTCCAGTCAAACCCCATGTTTCTGACCTACTCAGCCTCCTGGTTCCCCTTTCTCTCCTCCTCGTGTGCCAAGATGCGTGGTGTTGCCACCATGACTATGGGAATTATGGGTATATCTGCTGACACCCTGCCTCTCCTTAGCTGCCTCTGTTTCTCAGGCCCTCTCTTTTCCCACATTCTTCTTAACTCTAGCAATTTTTATTGTCACCTCCTTGAGCCCCAATCCCTGCCTCGGCTCTCAGGCCTGGACCTAACAGGTACAGATCTGGGGAGCCCCTATCCAAGGTCCAGGGCTGAGTAACCTGGAGACATATTCCAGGCCCCATGTAGGGAAAGCTGGGACGGGAATTTGTCTTTTTCTACTGCTAAGAGGCTTCTCCACACACAACTCATTGTCCTTTGTTAAAACTCACTTAGGAATTCGCAAACTCTTTCTTTTTTACTCTATTTCTACAATTTTGTCTATATTTCTTGCAGTGAGTAGCAAGAAAAGAATTTATTAAGGTAGCAGCCAAAAGCAAATTAATCTGATTTTTGTTGTGTTTTTTAACTTTTATTTTAGGTTCACGGGTATATGTGCAGCTTTGTTATATAGGTAAATCTGTGTCAAAACCTGGTACCCAACAGTTGTTTCTTTTTTCTGCTCCTCTCTCTCCTCCTATCCTCCACCCCCAAGTAGGCCCCAGTGTCTGTTGTTCCCCTCTTTGTGTCCATGTGTTCTCATCATTTAGCTCCACTTATAACTGAGAATATGCAGTATTTAGTTTTCTTTTCCTGTGTTAGTTTGCTAAGGATGATGGCCTCCAGCTCCATCCATGTCCCTGAGAAGGACGTGATCTCATTCCTTTTTAAGGCTGCATAGTATCCCATGGTGTATATGTTCCACATTTTCTTTATCCAGTCTACCATTGATTGGCATTTAGGTTGATTTCATGTCTTTGCTATTGTGAATTGTGCTGTGATGAACATATGCATGCATGTGTCTTTATGGTAGAACAATTTATATTTTGGGGGGTATATACCTAGTAATGAGATTGCTGGGTTGGATGGTACTTCTGTTATTAGCTCTTTGAGGAATCGCCACACTGCTTTCCACAATTAAATGTAATGGTTGAATCTGACAATTAAATTATTAAGACATAAAATTAACCATGTAGGACTGAAGGGTCACAAGGGGTAACTGTAACTTGCCGGTGTCACAGTCCTTCTTGTGCATTCTGGATTATCACTATTTCCTAACTTCACCAGTGATGAGACAACTTGCTGTCTCTTTCCAGACCAGAGACAGGTCCAGGCCATTGGCGTTGTGGATATTGAATGGATACACACGTGTTTAGCACAAAACTCACCTACAATTAGTGATTTTCCTAGATCCTGGAAGGAGTGTTGGATGATTACAGAAATAATGCATATGGGCATTTGCCAGGTTAACACATTGGCATTTGTGTTAGTTCACTACCAAACCTCTTCCTGCGAGGTATGTGGAGGGGCCTTCCAGTCCTGCACACTAAAATTGTGTTCTTTATTATTTAGGTAATAAGTACATACAATAACTGCATATATTTATATTTAAAGTATACAATTTACTAAGTTTTGACACATGTATGTGCCTGCAAAACCATCACCACCATCAAGTCAGTAAGCATATGCATCTTTCCCAAAAGTTTCCTCATGCTTTGATCAGCACACTAAAATTTTGAGTATTCTTGCAATGGAAGAAACTGTCAGCTTCATTTTCCAAAAGGGACCACAAATCATACCATCAGTTCAATTCTATATGGCATGACCATCCACTGGAAGTCCCTAGAACTCAAGTTCCCAATTGTCCAAGGCTCAGAATGGTTTAGTTTATTCCATTGAAGAAGGTGTATGAGAACATGCATGTGTGTGGATGTGAATGTGTTCACATGTGTACATAGCTTCACAATACACCTTAATGTGATATGCACTAGAAGTAGTGATTTCTTCCAAAAAAAGTAAGCTATCCTTTTAACTAAAGTAAATTTTCATAAAGATTTCTTTTCGCTGAAATGTGTCTTCTTTTCACCATATGGAACCAACCTTTCTGGCATAGTCTAGATACAAGCTTAGAAACTCTATTATTAGAACTCCAACTGGCCATTCGGATGAGTAGAAAATACTCAACTGCATGGGGTTAGAAGGACACAAACAGGATCCAAACAATTAGCTCCTGTCACTCTTGCTATGTGAAAATTGAATGATAACACTCACGACAGGGGCACTGGGCTCTGAGAACCAAGAGTGTGGACGCTGCCACCCATGCAGTTCCTGGATCCCACATAAAACTCAGGCTCCCATGGAGATTGTAATAATTCAGCCAAATCCTCCACAAACAACTGTTTTCTGGGTTGCATCTTTTTTACAAACCATAGAGCTGTGGTTTAATAAAGCGAAGCGTCTGTCTTTCCATATTTCTAAGAGTGTTATTATTTTCCTGCATAACAGGTGCATGACCTCATGAAAGAAAGGACTGTTTGTTAAGAAAAAAGACACGGTGATGCATGTCAGAGGCTACTAACTTCATGAAGAAACCTCTTCCTTTGCCACATGGCATCAGAAAGAAGCATCCATCAATCGGCACTTGCTGAGATCAGATGTAGTCATTTTCCTTCACTATCAGGAAGTTGTCAGATTTATAAAATAGCTTGCTTGAGCCTGAAATGAACTATTTCTATTACAATACTACTGTATGCATAGCTGGGCCATTCACTTTCCCATGAATATGTACTGAATTTCTACTACATGCAAGGTATTGTGGGGCATATAAATATGAATATGACATAATGTGGCCCTCGGGGAATTTACATCATGGTAGAAATGCATATGGCACTCAAGAGAACATTTAAGTCTGATGATGATGAAAAAAGGGAAGCCTGGCAGGAATAGAGCAAAGGCTTTCAGAACCAAGGAAACTCGTGATGAACCAGGCGAGGTCTCCATTTTAATTAACCACTTTCTCTTATTAACCTGATCAGATACCTTTTATTATACTTGTAAGGTATCTTTGCCTGTTTTTTTTTTCTACATGTCTCTTACCTGAACTAGACTACAGGACCTTCGAGGCCATGGATAAACTTATATTTTATAGCTTGAGATCAGCACATACGAGGCTGTCTTGTTGGTGAATGAATGAACAGAGTAGAGATTGTATCATTTTCTGTGCAAGAGTTTGAAGCCAGCCTCATCTTAGGAGATGGTCCTCTAGGGATGGCTGACAGTATCCCTGTTGTCCTTTCCTGAAGGAGGACTTCTTTCAATTCATTACCTCCAAAATTTATTACAGGAAAAAAGAATATTTTCCATTTACAAAATGAATGCAGCTTCATTGTATAGTTTTGCAAACACACAGAAAATCATAAAAAATAAATAATTATCTTTTTGTAATACAGTGTCCAAAATAACCATCACTAAGATACTGGCCTATCTGCTTGCCTTTTGTATGTGATAATATTACATAAGTACTCTGTAGATACTTAATAGTCTACACTCAAGATATATTCTGTACATGTTTAATATTTAGTACTACTTCTAAAGATGTATATTTAACCAATACTCTGATCCAGTAATTTATTTTTCCTTCTAATTATATATATATATATATATAAACTGCATATATTTATATTTAAAGTATACAATTTGCTATATATATATATTTTTTTGGAGACGGACTTTCACTCTTGTTGCCCAAGCTGGAGTGCAATGGCACAATCTTGGCTCACAACAACCTCTTTCTCCTGGGTTCAAGCGATTATCCTGCCTCAGCCTCCCAAGTAGCTAAGATTACAGGCGTGCGCCACCACACCTAGCTAATTTTTTGTATTTTTAGTAGAAAAGGGGTTTCACCACGTTAGCCAGGCTGGTCTCAAACTCCTGACTTCAGGTGATCTGCCCGTTTGGCCTCCCAAAGTGCTGGGATTACAGGCGTGAGCCACTGTGCCCAGCCTTCTTTCTAATATATTTTTATTAGAATAGTCCCGTAAACAAGAGAAGCATAGTAAGCTTAAATTCCAAAAGGGGCTCATTTTGTTTTAATCCACTATCAAGTATACTCATTTTTGGAATCATCTATTTCAAAATGAAATTGAAGCCAGATTGAATACTCTGTTACAGGTTCCATTTGGATAACTCACAGGACACTGACCCATCTGACTCCTGGGAGGGGGCTCATTCCACCAAGAGGGCAATATTTCCATCTGGGACATTTTCTGTGAATACCAAATATCAAGCTCCTGATCCCTAATAGACACAGATAACTCAGAAGAAATGAGAAAGCTTAGAAAAGCTCCAAAGGGCTCTGTTGAAAGACAAAGTTATTAAACAAAGAAAGAAAGCATTACAGCATGTCATGCCTCCAGACCCTTTCTAGAACACTTGTCCCTGCTGTGTCTGCCTCAGGAATCACTTCCATAGCCAAACCCTTCCTGACCTCTAATGCTACATAAGGTAGAACAGAGCACTCCCTCCTTGGTGCCCTCTTTTCCTATACTTGCTTTTACTACCATGCCACAGATACCTGGGCACACTGATGGGGTTTTATGCCTTTCTGCTCTTCGACAACAGAGTCTTTAAAGGGTTATACTATCACGTGTATTTTCCTATTCCCATTGTCCAGCATATCGCCTGGCACATAGAATGTGCAATTCATGTTCGTCGAACGAATGGCTGATTGAGCCAAGTTCTAAAGAGTGGACAAGATTTGGAAAGAGGGCAGTGAACGAGGCTGGTAAGGGGAGACCCTCTGTGTGATCAGAGTCACTGAGCTCCAAGAATGATCTCTTTAACAACCCTTGGCATGAGGTCTTGCTTTACTGCCTTACTTTGGGATCTAGGAACTCCCAAACCATTTTCTTAATATTCTTCTAAATCAGTAACTGTCCCCAGAACTGGCCTATTGGATGGCACTCAGCCCCTCATTGTCCCTTTCAATGCAAAGCCTGGCCCCTGTCCTAGAGCCTCTCCTTAGATCTGGTACCTGTCCTTAGCAGGGGTCCTTACCTCAGACCTTCCTTTCTCCATGATTTCTCCCATTTCCCCTTGAATACTCAAAATTTGGGGGAAATGTTTAAAACCTCCATTCTTGCCAATTACATCTCCCTCTGGCCTATTTACTACTAAACACTGATATTTTCAGATCAAGGTTTAACAGAAAAAAAGAGGCTAAAGGAAATTTGCATGGCAAAGGTACACAAATCATTTTAGGCATGCAAATTATTGTTTTTAGAAGAATAAAAGGCTGTAAATATTTTGAGAAGTGGGCCACTAGTGCCTCTTAAGTATTCTAAACTACACGGTGTGCTTCATAATTATGTAATATATAGAATACCAGCTGCTTTGAATGGTGCTCTGGAGGTTTGGATGGTATCAGAAAGCTCTCCTCCCCCAGTGAGAGCCATAATGAAGGAAGCATACCGTAAAGCCAGATCCAACTGACATTCAGTTGCCGGATTTTAACACACTTTACAACAGATGTTAAGTCTGTGTGGTATGGTTGCAGAGGAACATATTTTTTGCCTAAAAAATATAGAATCTTAGGAAGTTGTATACCTGTAATATGTATTAATATTTATCACCTCATTAACATCTGTCTAAAGGGAAACATCGATTGCATTTGAATATGCGTGAATATACTTATAAAATATATATGTAAATATTTATGTCTTTTCATTCAAATACACACATACATTTACGTAAAAAACAAAACCCTAGATTCTTATTTTAAACTGTGACAAAGAACAGAGATACATCTGAGTTTCTGGAAGCAAAAAATGAAGCATACTAATGTTTTCCATTGGATCCTATGCCTATGTAGGCATCTTTCTGAAGTCTTCCTATAAAGATAGATGAACCATATATAGTCTTAAAAATCTCCCTTCGAGTTGCATAGACCCTGAAAAATATGAGCCATGTGACAGCTTTAACTTCAAAGAAAAACGATGGAGCAAAGAATAGAGTAAACACAACTTCTCTTTCTAGGAATTCACACATAGCCAGTCCCAATAAGGAAATGGTAATTTAACAAAATCGTCTTACAAAGAAAGAAAGAGGTAAGAAATTTAAAGTCCCATAGCCTTCACAATTAAAATATAGACATGGATCTGCAACCATGAGCTTCCCCTTGGAAATCACAGGTACTCAGTCCAAAGAGTTACTCCTGCCATTACTTTTAGAAGAACAGAAAATTAGCTGTCCCCACAGGCTAGAGCAAAAGAAGGCATATTGCTACTTTAAGAAGAAAATACAGCTTTATTCCTGAAAGTCAATGGAGCAAGTTACTCAGACCTTAATTTGGCTAAAGCTGCCTCAAGACACAGGCATTGGGGTCAGACTGTATTATATTCCAGCTGTATAACTGAGTAAACATCTGACATTAGGAGGCTATGTGACCTTTCTAAGCCTCAGTTTTCTCATCTGTCAAAGGGCAACATTATTTATCTTAAAGATACATATACATATATATACTTGTATAGCTCTTGCATTTTAAGATGGAATGAAAACACAGACAAATCCACAGATATGTTTTACTACAATTTCCCAACTTGGTAGTCATAAAATACTTTCAGCAATCAACCAGTCTGGGTATCTAGAATTAAACGGTTTGCAGTCTCAATTCTATTTGAGTTTGAGCAGAACAAAGGTACTTTGGAGAAGACTGAATCTGATAAGTAAACAACCTGCAGAAACTTAAAGAAATTACAGAGAACCCTGAACTGAAACATCTCCGATGCACCTATTCTCGTGTATCTCTACCTCCCTCCTTTCCTATCGACCTGTGTCTTGTGGAAAGTCCATGGCCTGCTTTTAATTTAACACAAGCAGAGAAATTGACAATTTTAAAATATATTACAAAGAACAGATAAGGAGTACTTGTCTCCTGATTTAGTGGAGTTACTCTTGAAGTTCTAATCACTACTAATTTTCAGTGGTGCTGATGCAATAACAATACTGCAAATGGATCTGCGTTCTGTCACCATTATCAGTGGTGTGAAGCCAATCATTTTAATAGGTAATGAGAGGCCAATATTGACAAACGAATTAAAAATAATACTCTTGAATGGAAATGTTTCATAGTTTAATTTACCAGCATTTTAAACTGTCACTTATATCCACAACATATACTATCATAACTATATCAAATTAAAGCCCTGTGTTTCTGCCTGTCTAAAAATAATCTCCCCACAACCTGTTTCTCATTCAACAGAGTTATCTAGTGCCTGTGGTAAGCCTGGCACCTTTCTAGAGCTGCTGTCTCTCTTGAACCCATTATCTGTTCCAGAGAAGCGAGCTGCAACCTCACAGGCTGTGTCTCACCTGCAGACAGGCTTTATTTGGCTTGGACAGGGGTTTTAAAAATTTGGGGCAAGATTTTTAAATCTAAAGATCCCATTTTTTAAAAAAAAAAACTAGATTGCCTACTTCATTTGAAAAATCAAAACTGCTGGTATGACTGGGCTCGCATTTCCATATGGCAACAATTAATTAGGGCTGAAACAGTGCCTGAGCCCTTCCGCTCCCCAAACCCTTCCTCTATGCACATACTACACACAGAGAGACACACCCATTCACCCACACACAAGCACACTCTTTTTTTCAAAAACTGACCCGAGAATGGAAATTTCCAAGGTGGGCATGTGAATTTGCCGAGCCTCTTCCATATAAACACTGCAGACTTTTCCTCCAACATTCATTCCTTACCACAATATTTCCTACTCCATCACAGAACAAAACATCTTCTCTTAACAAAAAAATACTCTGATTGTCAAGTCCCATGACTAACCTAACTGGTCCTCCTCAGCCTCTCTGAAATAGCTGAATCCATTCATCAGTGCTGCTTCCTGGAGTCACTCTGTCCTAGGCTTCTGAGACTCTCCTTGGTTCTCAGCTACCTCCCTCCTGCCCTCCTCTGCCTCTTTAGGCAGGGCTGCTCGTTGATCTACTCCCGTCTCTCCCCAAAAGTGACGTCCTTTATCCTTTCTCCAGTTCCTTCCACCATATCAACCTAAACACCTTTTGGATTTTTGTCTCTAGCTCGGATTTCTGTTCTGGAAAGGAGATGTTTGTTGCATGCCCCAAACAGATGGCATCTCTAACTTAAGATGTCAAAAGTGAACTCATCAGCCACCCTGCAGCTTATATTTGAGTTTTCTGGATCTTCATTACTGCTACACAATGCTTCCAGTGACTCATTCTCAGTATCTAAAGTTCATTGTTGGTATTTTTTTGTCTTGAAACAACTCTCTTCTCCACCTTCACTGGATCAGTCAATTCCATCATCAATATAACCCCCTCCCCCTCTTCTCTGGCACTCTCGTGGCCATCAGCACTATCAGCCCAGCCTGTGTTCTCCAATACAACTGCCTCCTTGTTGTGCCCTGGAAGCCTCTCTCCTCCAATCAAATCCATCCTGCATATGCACGGCAGAAAAATCTCCCTAAAGCACTGCTACTGTTCTGTTCAAAAGCTATCCATGGGTCCACATTGCCTAAGGAAAAGCTCCAAATTCCTTAACCTGAGGCTAATGTAATGATGTGACCTCAGAACTTACCTTTTTACCTTTTCTTCTGCTATACTCTTTCTTGCCATAAATAAACCTTAGGATTTTCCTATTTTATGAGCTCCCCTGTACTACACTTTTATTTATATTATTTCCTTGAGAATGGGTTTCCTGTTACCAGATGTTTAAGTGTTGCCAGTCCTTCAAGCTTCAGTTAAAATAATACCTCCATGAACTCTCTGATACACCCAAGTAAACAAACCTCTCACTCTACTATTACTCTACTACTCTATGACATTAGTTAAGTACTTACTATATTCCGAACATTGTATTCACAGCAACCCCACAGGTGGGTGTTATTATTATCCCAGTTTTTGAGAAAACAGGTTTAGGTGAGTTAAATACCTTGCCCAATGTTGCACAGCAAGCAACACATAGCACCTTGTCATTTCTTCTTCTATGGCACTTAACATGTTCTCACTTGGTCCTTTGTGTATTATCTCCTCTACCAGTTAGATATCAGCTTCTTGAGGTCAGGGAGAATGTTATGTATGAATACACTGTATTTTATACACAACACCCAGGGCAGGGAGTGGACTCCAATGATGTCTATTGAATTTATCAATTAACCTCTCTGTGCTACTATTTTCTGTAAAATGGGGACAATAATAGTGCATTCTTTGTACCATTAGAATTAAATGAGTAAATCCAATAGAGTTCTCAGAACAGTGCCTGGCCCTGTTGCCAGCGCTACCTAAATGTTAATTATGCTAAGACCTGCCATGTTGATGGCTGCCTATTTGTTCCTCTTAAAAGGCCAAGGAGGAAAGTGTCAGCCTTAAGAAGATAAACACTTCAGCACTATGTTTCATTCCTTTCCTGGCTTTTCTACCATCTCTATTTGCTGCCTCTATTTCCTCCACAGGTGACTCAGAACTGTCACATTCTCTAGGAGGTACCAGGACCAGCTCACAATTGTGCTGCCTCACTGGGGAAGGGTCAAGCCCACACTACACACAGCAAGGTGCTCCTGGGTCACAGGCTCCTGAGGGCCAGTTGGAACTAAAAGGACCAATGTCCTTTCACCAGCCTTTCTGGAAGATACATGACATCCCTTTAATAGAACCAGACATTATTAGGACCATGGCATCCTCAGAACACTATGCCATGAGGAAAGAATGATAAAGATACTGATACTAATATCTCTGAAATTCACAGGAATATACCTATGCAATATAAATGTATTACGTGATTATAACTAATGAAGAAAAGGGAATTAATAATTATATTAAACTTATCTTCATCGTAAAAGGTCTTCTAGAAAAACAAATCAAAATACCTCTCATTTTAAAATAAACTACATATGTATTGATATATTCAGATACCAAAAAAATGGTTACATACATAGAAGCACCAGTTTCATCTTTTCAGTCATTCAATTGACATTTACTAAGTAAATGCTAGAGCTAGACATGGCTAGGGACCAGAGGTACAAAGATGAAAAATGAAATGCATCCACTGGTTCTTAATCAGAGTAGGGTGTTTTGCCCCCAGGGGACATTTGGCACTGTCTGGAGATGTTTTTAGCTATCTTGGGGGATGGAGTCCAGCAAGGCTCCTAAACATTCTACAGTGCACAGGACAGCCCTCACAACCAAGAATGATCTGGCTACAAATGTCAATAGTGGCAAGGTTACGAAACTCTGATACAGACTTAGGGTGTTGAAAACTTACTCCTGATAATCTGAATCCAAAACTGAAGGTGAAATCAACATCTACAAGGCCATTGGCCAATGGAAGAAAGAAGAAATGAAGAACACCGCCCCACATTTAATTTTCTGTCATTCCACCCAATCGTTGATACATTCTCTGAATCTGTTACCTTTATGTTTGTATTAATTGCATTTGTTCTTTAAAAAGAAAATCATTTGAAACATTATTTTCCCTGAGTTTTTTTTTCTTTTAATTTTCCAAGTGGCAATAGCTTTAGAAAGCCTGTTTCATGGAGTGCCCATGGCTGAAAGGTACAGCTGTGTGGTCCGTTCTCCACAGTGCCACTCTGTTTTCTCTTCCTTTAAGCTGGGGAGGAGGTGGAGTCACCATGCCCAGGCTATAGCAGCTAGAAATCTGTACTGTGTCTCAGAACTGTCTTTCTGGATAAGATCTCAATTTCCACATAAAGGAAAAGCACTGATATTTTTAAACGGTGAAAATACCATCTACTGTAGAGAAATGAACACAAGAGAAAATAATGTATGCAGAAAGAAAAAAAAAAAAAAGAGCCTCCTTTTGACAAATGGCAAAAAAGATAAGCACAGGTCTCCAGGACGGATCAGTGATTCTGGCAATGAATGTCTGTTTTACTATAAGATGTTAAATTCTATTTTTTCCCATAACTCACTATACATGCAATCCAAAATCCATTAAATTAAGCCCTAACGTCATAAACTTAACTTCTGTCTGTTTATAAATATACAGCAAAATTATTTGATGGAATTATCATCTTCTTTCAAAAGGACTGCTTAATATGAGGAAATTGGGCTTTAGTTTAGGCCACAAACACTCTAAAAGGAAATGGATTATTGTGCCTCGCTGCCCTCATATGTCTGTAAATCCACAGCTCTGCTTTTAAACTGCTGACGCAAGCAGAACTGCTTCAAACTCCGAGATGAATGGGTTTCATATACAGCTGATGAAATAACATTAACAGAACTACGACGATTCAATATATTATACATTCAATTCATTTTTTTAAACTGGGAAAATAAAATAGCTGAACTTTTGCCTAGAATGAAACTTTAAACAAGATATTTTCCCTAAAACAGACCCAATCCTAAAGAAACAAAGTTAATTCTTATAATTCCTTGGAAATAAAATACCCTCTTACTTCTAGTGTCATGACAAGCTAAGACTGAGTCACCTAGAGGCCACAGAAAGTGCTGAACCAGGCTGGGTGCAGTGGCTCACATATGTAATCCCACCACTTTGGGAGGCCAAGGTGGAAGGATCATTTGTGGCCAGGAGTTCTAGAACAGCCTGGGCAACATAGTGAGACTCTATCTCTACAAAAAATAACTTTAAAAAATTAGCTAGGCATGGCAGCATATATCTGTAGTCCTAGCTACTCGAGAAGCTGAACTGGATCATCTGATTCCAGAAGTTCAAGGCTGCAGTGAGCTATGGTTACATCACTGCCCTCCAGCCTGGGTGACAGAGTGAGACCCAGTCTCTAAAAAAAAAATAATAAATGCAAAAATGCAAGACCAAATTTATAGCCACAAGTTGTTCAGTGGTTGGCCTCCCATAGGTTGCCTTTCATGGAACTGACCATAGATCCCAACAGGTTTCTCTGAAGGATGATGCTACCAGCTTGTCTAGACTCTCATTTCGAGGCCTCTCAAAAGTAGTGTGTCTTCTTTCAGAAAACATTTAAGGTGGCTGAGAAGGAAATGAGGATCAGATTTTTATTTAAGTTTTTCTGCTTACCTGTATATACATCACTAAAATATGAAAAAAAATGTATTACAATTAGATACTATCTAACAGAAGCCACGTGTCTGGTGTTTAGCTAAGTGCTATATTATTGAAAGTCAATAGACTAAGTTCTACAGTCTAATAATGTAGAAGGAATTTGGATACACACGCCCTTATGCAAATACATTGAAAAAAGGTAAGTCCTGGGTAGAGACACAAGTTAAGACACACGAAAGGTTCTAAATATAGGATGTATAACCATTGTCTAAGCTTGTAGTCCTCAACATCTTACACATAAGGACGATGGACAATTTAAACCTTAGCTCTATTTTAGTAATGACATGTTTAGTATGAGGGTGGGGCAAACTAGCCAATTTTTAATGCAGTACTGTGTGGCGAAAAGAGCAAAGATTTTTTTTTAGTAAAATGGAGTACTTAATAACTAAATTCTAAGACAGAGTGCTTCATTCCTCTGAGTCTTGTTTTTTCTCATTTTAAAGTTCCTCTCTGTATTCATCTGCTTGGGTTGCCCTTAAAAATTACTACAAACTGTGTGGTTTAAACAACAGAAATTTATGGCTGGGCACGGTGGCTCATGCCTGTAATCCCAGCATTCTGGGAGGCCAAGGCAGGCGGATCATGAGGTCAGGAGATCGAGACCATCCTGGCTAACACGCTGTAACCCCGTGTCTACTAAAAGTACAAAAAAAAATTAGCCAGGCATGGTGGCAGGTGCCTGTAGTCCCAGCTACTCAGGAGGCTGAGGCAGGAGAATGGCATGAACCTGGGAGGCAGAGCTTGCAGTGAGCCGAGATCGTGCCACTACACTCCAGCCTGGGTGACAGAGCAAGACTCCTCTCCATCTCAAAAAACAAAAACAAAACAAAACAACAGAAATTTATTTCTCACAGTTATGGAGGCTGTGAAGTACAAGATCAAATGTCGGCTGATTTGGTTTCTGGTGGGGACTCTTTTACTCCCCTGCAGATGGCCACCTTCTCACTGTGTCCTCTCATGGTGGAGAGAGAGAGCAAACAAGTGCTTTGGTGCCTCTTACAAGGCCACTAATCCCATTATGAGGGCCCCACCCTCATGACCTCATCTAAGCCTAGTTACTTCCCAAATACAATCTTCAAATATGATCCTATTGGATTTGAGGGCTTTGACATATGAATTTGGAGGGATGTAATTCAATCCACAGCACTCTCAAAGTTGCTGAGAGGATTTCATGGTGCTTGGCAGGGAAGGATCTCAAAAATTAGTGCAGGCAAGAGGTGCAAAAAACATTAAGAGCAAGAAATGGGGGGGGTGGGAAAGAAAAATTTGGCCAGAAGCCAACAATCAGGAAGGTTCTAGTTCAGTGGTATAGGCAGGCAAGTGTTTACAAATGATGAACCATGCATGTGCTAGAGGTCAGAGCATGCCAGGGAGGCTCAGTCCCAGCAAGTAGGCGAGAATTTGTTCCAAAAACCGTGGCAATGACTCAAAACAGGTACATGGCTCCGCCAGAAAGATGTTGTGACTCGGGCAATTGACACATCTATTGTGTTTTTACTCTGATAGGACCAAAGATAAGGCTTGAGGGAGGTGACTGGAAGTAGCAGCAAATGCATCACAATGAGTGTGTGTGTGTGTGCGCGTGCACGCGCACACTCACTTTTGAAGTAGATTTCCCTTAGTGTCACTGTTGATGTGGCCGCATAGATTATTAATCTTGTCAAAGGATGTCTCATTAGCAAAAACATATCCCACGGATTCACCCACCAGCAGACTGAGTAGCCCTGGAAGGTATCATGTGTCAGCCCCATTTCTGTAGCTGTCTTTCTTGTGGATAGGGCTCCATGCCATGCACTTCCTGTGGCTCTTCCTGGTTCCTCCCCTTGGCTGCTGTCAAGTCTCCAGCACACAAATGGTTTCCTGCTTGCTGTGGTCCCCAGATGAACTCTGAGACTGTCCTGATGCAGCTGATCATAATAACAAAACCCAGAGTGAGGGGTATGCTACCAAACAGCATTGCAAGCTCATTCTTCTCCTTGCAAATTTCAGAACTTTAAGTGGATCAGTTACCTTATATCTCTTACCTCCTCCCATTGATGAAGCTGTTCAATCTCAGGTCAGTGAATTATGAGTGCCCCTTCAATATTTTTAATTTTGTTCTATTTGCACTGTACTTGGTAAGAAATTCCTAAACATTTTTAGATCTCAGCCAATACTCTTCCTTTTCTGAGGCATTGTAGCTTTTACTCTATCTTGCTGAGCTTATTGAAAGGAAGACCCCATATTTTCATCTGTGAATTTGTGTCTTCAGGATTGAGTCTTCAGGATCTAACATAGAGCAGGACACACAATTCACTATTCAATAAATGCTTGCTAGCTTGAAACAATACATGATTTCAAAGTTGTTTTCCTTTTCTTTTCTCTTTTTCTTCTCATACGTCCATTATTATTGGCCAATTTCCCCTATACTAGGTCTTTTCGAATCAGTTGTCATCATTTCAATAAAGGAAGTTGGATTTCCATTACTACGATATAACATAATAAATAGAACTGAGTAACATCCTGTATGTAAACATAGCTGAGATCAGATGGGGCAATGAGTGACATTGAAAAAGACACCCACTGTCAATATTTACAATGGAAATGGAAGACTTATGCTGCGCTTGGGCATTTCCAAGCTGCTGCTATTCACATCTGATGCATCTGGTCTGTAATTAATATTTACAGAAGCACAAGAAAATTCTTAATAAATATCACATAAGCAGACACTGAAGGTGTTAGACTCATATAACTGGGCTAGAAATTGTTAAACTACGTACAACTGATTCTCCTTTGCAATAAACCCCATTTGAAGAGGATAAAAGAAAGAGATTGCCATGGGTATGATTAAACTTCACTAAGGTCTATGTTTCAGTTCCTTCAAGATTGCAGGTATTTTATTTAATTTTCTATGTTCACTCATGGAAAGATGATTTTAACTCACCATAGGTAGTTACTGAATACACCTTTTTAATCTCAGCTTCTTGTTTGTAACAATTCTTTCTTTTTCATTTCACTCTAATCAAATATGCCATTCAAGGTCTAGAATTTTATAGAGACATAACAGTAGTTATTTATATGCTGGGAGCAATCCATTTTTGAACAGCTGGCAAAGCAGCTTAACATCTCAGCCAATCATTTTAAGCTCTAAAAAATTCAGCACTCTCTAGTGCTGTTAAAGAGTAACCTCATAATGTTACGCAGCCTAAGAAACGAGATACTACCCCTCCCTTTTTTTCCTCTTTTTGATTTTTTTGCACTTTTCAGTTGAGCTTTAAACTGTTTTATAACTGTCTGATAAATAAGTTACAAGGGCAGGTCAAAATTAGGCAAAAGAAACTTTGATGCTAGATCATCTGGCAGTAAAACATTCATTTATTAAACAAGCAGTTGTTATGAGCCTTCTTCTCTGTACATTAAGGGCTGGGAACAGCAAAGACGGGGAGGACTTCGTTCTGGAGGTGCTCCAGTGAGGGGAGAAAAACACATAAAGATACCTTCAGCCTGGGCGCGGTGGCTCACGCCTGTAATCCCAGCACTTTGGGAGGCTGAGGCAGGCGGATCACAAGGTCAGGAGATCGAGACCAGCCTGGCCAACATGGTGAAACCCCGCCTCTACTAAAAATACAAAAAAAAATTAGCTGGGTGTGGTGGTGTGCACCTGTAGTCCCAGCTACTCGGGAGGCTGAGGCAGAAGAATCGCTTGAACTCGAGAGGTGGAAGTTGCAGCAAGCCGAGATGGTGCCACTGCACTCCAGCCTGGCCGACAGCAAGACTGTATCAAAAAAAAAAAAAAAAAAAAAAAAAGATATCTTCAAAATAAGAAAAAATAACAAAGACAAGAATGGGCCCATGGCCAACATGCTGTGGCTGAAAAGACCTATGGGTGACCTGGAGGAGTGTGAAAAAAGCTTTCCCAAGGTAGTGGCACCTAAGTGGGAACTTGAACAATGGAGAGTCTGCAAGGCAAGAAGGAGCAGGAGCTTCAGAGGAAGTCATGGGAACCAAAGGATGGAGGTGTCAAAGAACACAGTTGAGCTGGCTGTGGATGGAGGGTGGATGCCCAGGGCTGGAGGAGACAAGTTTGAGTAACAAAGGCTGGAGGAAGACCCTAAAGAGAGGCAGTGTGCGTAGTACATGTGTATCTGGGCTCTGGAGTCAGACAGCATAGCTTCAAATCCTGACTTTGCTACTTGCCGGTCATGTGTCTTTGGGCAAGCTGCTTAACAGATGGGTCAAATGTCTTGTCTACATGCTGGAGGGTGAGTATACTCACTGCACAAGGCTGTTACAAAGATAGCATGGGATTATAAACATAAAACATGCTGTCTACCACATTCTAAGATTACCTTCATTTTAAGTGTAATTATATGCTACAAGACATGGGCATGTGGACAGTGGGAACCACTGAAGGTTTCTAATCGTGAGTATTATCATCATATTAGGATTTTAGAATAAGTCTTCAGCATGAAGGAAGAGAGATGAAAGAACTGACTAGAGGCAGGAACATTGTGTAGGAGACCAATGTGATGTCCAGGTGAGAGATGACGATGGCTGAACAAAGGACAGAGGCAAGAGAGTGAATTGAAGATATATTTTACAAGTGGAATGATCAGGATCTTTTAAATGACTGAATTTGGCAGAAAAAAATTCAAAGGTTTGTGTGAGAATCAACGAAGACACACATACAATCTACATAATTTATACAGTAGCTTACTCAACATGATCTATGTAAAACACACACACACACACACACACACACACAGAAAAGAAGGCCAAAAGTCTTAGATGTTATATAGAGAAAAGAAGTATTTAGTATATGTCCATTTGTCAACATTTATTGATTTTTGAATTGAAATATGATTTACATACAGTGAAATGTACAGATCTGAAGTACACAGTTTGATGACTTTTAGCAAATGCTACATTTGTATGATACACAACCAGTCAACACATAAACACCCCCAGAAAATTCCTTCATGCCCTTTCCTGGTCAAATGGTGCCCCTAGTCCACAAAAGGCAATCATCCATGTGAAGTCCATAAAAACTGTGTCATATTGCTCACTGTAGAACTTTGTATCAATGGAGCCTTATGGTCTATACGCTTGTATCTGGTTTCTTTCACTCAGCATGTGTTTGACTTTCTTTGTGTTGCGTGCGCTGGTAGTTAATTTCTTTTTATTGTTATACTTTATTATATGACTATACTGCAGTTTGTTTATACATTCTCTGATGAACATTTGGCTTGTTTTTAGTTTTAGACTTATGAATAATGGCGCTACAAAGATTCTTGCACAAATCTTCTGTGAACATACGTTGTCCTTTCTTCTTTTTCTACCCGGGGGTGGAACTGCTGAGTCATAGGCTAAATGCATGTTTAACTTTATAAGAAACTGCTATACTACTTTTCAAATTGGCTGTACCATTTTCACTCCTATGGGCAATTTATGAGAGCTCGAGTTGTTCCACATCCTTGCAAAAATTTGCTGCTATTCGTCTTTTTAATTTTAGCCATTCTAGTGTTTTCACAGTGGTTTTCATTTGGCTCTTTCTTGCATTTCTTTAATGACCAACAATATTGAGCACTTTCCTGTGCTATTACTGGCCATTTGTATATTTTCCTATGTTAAGTTTTTGTGTAAATATTTTGCCTATTTTTGAAAAAAATCAGGTATTTTGTCTTTGTACAAGTACATTATAGCAGTTAATTATATATTCTAGATACACGTCCCTTGAAAAATACATGTATTGTGATTTGAAGATCAGGGAGGAGCCAAGATGGCCGAATAGGAACAGCTCCGGTCTACAGCTCCCAGCGTGAGCGACGCAGAAGACAGGTGATTTCTGCATTTCCATCTGAGGTACCGGGTTCATCTCACTAGGGAGTGCCAGACAGTGGGCGCAGGCCAGTGGGTGTGCGCACCGTGTGCGAGCCAAAGTAGGGCGAGGCATTGCCTCACCTGGGAAGCGCAAGGGGTCAGGGAGTTCCCTTTCCGAGTCAAAGAAAGGGGTGACGGACACACCTGGAAAATCGGGTCACTCCCACCCGAATACTGCGCTTTTCAGACCGGCTTAAAAAACGGCGCACCACGAGACTATATCCCACACCTGGCTTGGAGGGTCCTACGCCCACGGAATCTCGCTGATTGCTAGCACAGCAGTCTGAGATCAAACTGCAAGGCCGCAGCGAGGCTGGGGGAGGGGCGCCCGCCATTGCCCAGGCTTGCTTAGGTAAACAAAGCAGCCAGGAAGCTCCAACTGGGTGGAGCCCACCACAGCTCAAGGAGGCCTGCCTGCCTCTGTAGGCTCCACCTCTGGGGGCAGGGCACAGACAAACAAAGACAGCAGTAACCTCTGCAGACTTAAATGTCCCTGTCTGACAGCTTTGAAGAGAGCAGTGGTTCTCCCAGCACGCAGCTGGAGATCTGAGAACGGGCAGACTGCCTCCTTAAGTGGGTCCCTGACCCCTGACCACTGAGCAGCCTAACTGGGAGGCACCCCCCAGCAGGGGCACACTGACACCTCACATGGCAGGGTATTCCAACAGACCTGCAGCTGAAGGTCCTGTCTGTTAGAAGGAAAACTAACAAACAGAAAGGACATCCACACCGAAAACCCATCTGTACATCACCATCATCAAAGACCAAAAGTAGATAAAACCACAAAGATGGGGAAAAAAAAGAACAGAAAAACTGGAAACTCTAAAACGCAGAGCGCCTCTCCTCCTCCAAAGGAACGCAGTTCCTCACCAGCAACGGAACAAAGCTGGATGGAGAATGACTTTGACGAGCTGAGAGAAGAAGGTTTCAGACGATCAGATTACTCTGAGCTACGCGAGGACATTCAAACCAAAGGCAAAGAAGTTGAAAACTTTGAAAAAAATTTAGAAGAATGTATAACTAGAATAACCAATACAGAGAAGTGCTTAAAGGAGCTGATGGAGCTGAAAACCAAGGCTCGAGAACTACGTGAAGAATGCAGAAGCCTCAGGAGCCGATGCGATCAACTGGAAGAAAGGGTATCAGCAATGGAAGATGAAACGAATGAAATGAAGCGAGAAGGGAAGTTTAGAGAAAAAAGAATAAAAAGAAATGAGCAAAGCCTCCAAGAAATATGGGACTATGTGAAAAGACCAAATCTACGTCTGATTGGTGTACCTGAAAGTGACAGGGAGAATGGAACCAAGTTGGAAAACACTCTGCAGGATATTATCCAGGAGAACTTCCCCAATCTAGCAAGGCAGGCCAACGTTCAGATTCAGGAAATACAGAGAACGCCACAAAGATACTCCTCGAGAAGAGCAACTCCAAGACACATAATTGTCAGATTCACCAAAGTTGAAATGAAGGAAAAAATGTTAAGGGCAGCCAGAGAGAAAGGTCGGGTTACCCTCAAAGGGAAGCCCATCAGACTAACAGCGGATCTCTCGGCAGAAACCCTACAAGCCAGAAGAGAGTGGGGGCCAATATTCAACATTCTTAAAGAAAAGATTTTTCAACCCAGAATTTCATATCCAGCCAAACTAAGCTTCATAAGTGAAGGAGAAATAAAATACTTTACAGACAAGCAAATGCTGAGAGATTTTGTCACCACCAGGCCTGCCCTAAAAGAGCTCCTGAAGGAAACGCTAAACATGGAAAGGAACAACCGGTACCAGCCACTGCAAAATCATGCCAAAATGTAAAGACCATCGAGACTAGGAAGAAACTGCATCAACTAACGAGCAAAATCACCAGCTAACATCATAATGACAGGATCAAATTCACACATAACAATATTAACTTTAAATGTAAATGGACTAAATACTCCAATTAAAAGACACAGACTGGCAAGTTGGATAAAGAGTCAAGACCCATCAGTGTGCTGTATTCAGGAAACCCATCTCACGTGCAGAGACACACATAGGCTCAAAATAAAAGGATGGAGGAAGATCTACCAAGCAAATGGAAAACAAAAAAAGGCAGGGGTTGCAATCCTAGTCTCTGATAAAACAGACTTTAAACCAACAAAGATCAAAAGAGACAAAGAAGGCCATTACATAATGGTAAAGGGATCAATTCAACAAGAGGAGCTAACTATCCTAAATATCTATGCACCCAATACAGGAGGACCCAGATTCATAAAGCAAGTCCTGAGCGACCTACAAAGAGACTTAGACTCCCACACATTAATAATGGGAGACTTTAACACCCCACTGTCAACGTTAGACAGATCAACGAGACAGAAAATCAACAAGGATACCCAGGAATTGAACTCAGCTCTGCACCAAGCGGACGTAATAGACATCCACAGAACTCTCCACCCCAAATCAACAGAATATACATTTTTTTCAGCACCACACCACACCTATTCCAAAATTGACCACATACTTGGAAGTAAAGCTCTCCTCAGCAAATGTAAAAGAACAGAAATTATAACAAACTATCTCTCAGACCACAGTGCAATCAAACTAGAACTCAGGATTAAGAATCTCACTCAAAGCCACTCAACTACATGGAAACTGAACAACCTGCTCCTGAATGACTACTGGGTACATAACGAAATGAAGGCAGAAATAAAGATGTTCTTTGAAACCAACGAGAACAAAGACACAACATACCAGAATCTCTGGGACGCATTCAAAGCAGTGTGCAGAGGGAAATTTATAACACTGAATGCCCACAAGAGAAAGCAGGAAAGATCCAAAATTGATACCCTAACATCACAATTAAAAGAACTAGAAAAGCAAGAGCAAACACATTCAAAAGATAGCAGAAGGCAAGAAATAACTAAAATCAGAGCAGAACTGAAGGAAATAGAGACACAAAAAACCCTTCGAAAAATTAATGAATCCAGGAGCTGGTTTTTTGAAAGGATCAACAAAATTGATAGACTGCTAGCAAGACTAATAAAGAAAAAAAGAGAGAAGAATCAAATAGACACAATAAAAAATGATAAAGGGGATATCACCACCGATCCCACAGAAATACAAACTACCATCAGAGAATACTACAAAACCTCTACGCAAATAAACTAGAAAATCTAGAAGAAATGGATACATTCCTCGACACATACACTCTCCCAAGACTAAACCAGGAAGAAGTTGAATCTCTGAATAGACCAATAACAGGATCTGAAATTGTGGCAATAATCAATAGCTTACCAACCAAAAAGAGTCCAGGACCAGATGGATTCACAGCCGAATTCTACCAGAGGTACAAGGAGGAACTGGTACCATTCCTTCTGAAACTATTCCAATCAATAGAAAAAGAGGGAATCCTCCCTAACTCATTTTATGAGGCCAGCATCATTCTGATACCAAAGCCGGGCAGAGAGACAACCAAAAAAGAATTTTAGACCAATATCCTTGATGAACATTGATGCAAAAATCCTCAATAAAATACTGGCGAACCAAATCCAGCAGCACATCAAAAAGCTTATCCACCATGATCAAGTGGGCTTCATCCCTGGGATGCAAGGCTGGTTCAATATATGCAAATCAATAAATGTAATCCAGCATATAAACAGAGGCAAAGACAAAAACCACATGATTATCTCAATAGATGCAGAAAAGGCCTTTGACAAAATTCAACAACCCTTCATGCTAAAAACTCTCAATAAATTAGGTATTGATGGGACATATTTCAAAATGATAAGAGCTATCTATGACAAACCCACAGCCAATATCATACTGAATGGGCAAAAACTGGAAGCATTCCCTTTGAAAACTGGCACAAGACAGGGATGCCCTCTCTCACCACTCCTATTCAACATAGTGTTGGAAGTTCTGGCCAGGGCAATTAGGCAGGAGAAGGAAATAAAGGGTATTCAATTAGGAAAAGAGGAAGTCAAATTGTCCCTGTTTGCAGACGACATGATTGTATTTCTAGAAAACCCCATTGTCTCAGCCCAAAATCTCCTTAAGCTGATAAGCAACTTCAGCAAAGTCTCAGGATACAAAATCAATGTGCAAAAATCACAAGCATTCTTATACACCAACAACAGACAAACAGAGAGCCAAATCATGAGTGAACTCCCATTCACAATTGCTTCAAAGAGAATAAAATACCTAGGAATCCAACTTACAAGGGATGTGAAGGACCTCTTCAAGGAGAACTACAAACCACTGCTCAAGGAAATAAAAGAGGATACAAACAAATGGAACAACATTCCATGCTCATGGGTAGGAAGAATCAATATCGTGACAATGGCAATACTGCCCAAGGTAATTTATAGATTCAATGCCATCCCAATCAAGCTACCAATGCCTTTCTTCACAGAATTGGAAAAAACTACTTTAAAGTTCATATGGAACCAAAAAAGAGCCCGTATCACCAAGTCAATCCTAAGCCAAAAGAACAAAGCTGGAGGCATCACACTTCCTGACTTCAATCTATACTACGAGGCTACAGTAACCAAAACAGCATGGTACTGGTACCAAAACAGAGATATAGATCAATGGAACAGAACAGAGCCCTCAGAAATAATGCCACATATCTACAACTATCTGATCTTTGACAAACCTGAGAAAAACAAGCAATGGGGAAAGGATTCCCTATTTAATAAATGGTGCTGGGAAAACTGGCTAGCCATATGTAGAAAGCTGAAACTGGATGCCTTCCTTACACCTTATATAAAAATCAATTCAAGATGGATTAAAGACTTAAACATTAGACCTAAAACCATAAAAACCCTAGAAGAAAACCTAGGCATTACCATTCACGACATAGGCATGGGCAAGGACTTCATGTCTAAAACACCAAAAGCAATGGCAACAAAAGACAAAATTGACAAATGGGATCTAATTAAACTAAAGAGCTTCTGCACAGCAAAAGAAACTACCATCAGAGTGAACAGGCAACCTACAAAATGGGAGAAAATTTTCGCAACCTACTCATCTGACAAAGGGCTAATATCCAGAATCTACAATGAACTCCAACAAATTTACAAGAAAAAAACAACCCCATCAAAGAGTGGGTGAAGGACATGAACAGACACTTCTCAAAAGAACACATTTATGCAGCCAAAAAACACATGAAAAAATGCTCACCATCACTGGTCATCAGAGAAATGCAAATCAAAACCACAATGAGATACCATCTCACACCAGTTAGAATGGCAATCATTAAAAAGTCAGGAAACAACAGGTGCTGGAGAGGATGTGGAGAAATAGGAACACTTTTACACTGTTGGTGGGACTGTAAACTAGTTCAACCATTGTGGAAATCAGTGTGGCGATTCCTCAGGGACCTACAACTAGAAATACCATTTGACCCAGCCATCCCATTACTGGGTATATACCCAAAGGACTATAAATCATGCTGCTATAAAGACACATGCACACGTATGTTTATTGCGGCATTATTCACAATAGCAAAGACTTGGAACCAACCCAAATGTCCAACAATGATAGACTGGATTAAGAAAATGTGGCACATATACACCATGGAATACTATGCAGCCGTAAAAAATGATGAGTTCATGTCCTTTGTAGGGACATGGATGAAACTGGAAACCATCATTCTCAGTAAACTATTGCAAGGACAAAAAACCAAACACCGCATATTCTCACTCATAGGTGGGAATTGAACAATGAGATCACATGGACACAGGAAGGGGAACATCACACTCTGGGGACTGTTGTGGGGTGGGGGGAGGGGGGAAGGATAGCATTGGGAGATATACCTAATGCTAGATGACAAGTTAGTGGGTGCAGCACACCAGCATGGCACATGTATACGTATGTAACTAACCTGCACAATGTGCACATGTACCCTAAAACTTAAAGTATAATAATAATAAAAAAAAAATAGGATGGGATCAATAGTATGTATTCATTCATTTTTTTTAATGAGTCCCATTAACAGATTTCTGGTGTATAGTACATACTCTTTAATTAAATAGATTATATCCCTTATCTTGAGGTCCCTGTCTGTGTAGGGTCTTCACTCACCAGAAAGGATCTCTAACTGTTCATCTTCCCTCTTCACCGCCGTCAATGCTTTTGGTATTAGTATCACCAGGAAAGCCAAATTAACAGGTGAGTCCTATAATGACCTGTTAAAAGGGTAAGTCTTTGCAGGCTACAATACCTAGGGACATTGGCAGAAATATTGTACATCTGTTCTTTACGTATTACTGTGCCTCAAGGGCATTCAGTTTTCATGCTTCCTATGCCTTACCCCATATGATCATATCATATGTACTCGAATAATCAAACATTCAATGGAGAAATCGGTAAAAGTTCTTAATATTCATAACTTTACCATCTTTTAAATTATATATTTACATAGTCTCAAAGTTATGTTTTTTACAAAAATGTAATACTTCTAAATCCATTAGCTTTAACATTACAAATGTTTAATGTATCCTAGGGTGAAATTAAATGCATTTATATGGAAGTCTTTTTATATGATGCAATACTGTACTTTAAGTGAGTATGATGTTAAATAATAATTAAAGAAATAATAAGTCTTATAGTAGACAATTATGTGAGTTTATATCCTGCATAAGGCTTCTTGTAATGAGAAAATGGGTTAACTGTAAGAAAAGTAATATTTATTGAATACTTTTGAAGCTCTAAACATATTTAAACCTTACTGGCTCACCAATTTAACTCTCCCAACAATCCTGAGGGTAGGTGTTACAACCATTGTATAGTGTGATATTTATCAAATAAACATAATAGGATTTGAATATCTTAAATATTCAAATTTATTCATTCAAATAAGTGCTATTTATTAAAGAAAATGCCTTGGGAAGACAGATGCATTTTTTCCCACTGGTGTTGCAATTGCTCAAATATTTTGAGGATGAATATCCTCACCTTGGAGGCAAGTTTTTAAGAGTGAATTTGAATTACTGGAGCAGTGAACAATTATTTAGAGTCTGGTATAAGTGAAGAAAAGAATCATGACCAGTAAGCTGTCTTGCAGGTACCAGCAAACTGACTCTAAAATTTATATGGAAAGGCAAAGGGATTAGAATAGCCAACATAATACTGAAGAAGTTGGAAGACTCACACTATCCAATTTCAAGATTTACTGTAAAGCTACAGTAACCAAGACAATGTGGCACTGGTGAAAAAGTAAATGATAGAACAGAACTTAGAGGCTGAATGTAGATCCACAGAAATATAGTCAACTTTTTCTTTTTATAAAAATGTATGTATTCACCATTGTCAAAAAGGGTAAGAAGTAAGATGGAAACAGCCTAAATAGGTACCAATAAATTTGTTTCCTTACACATTCCACTACTTCCATCCATACAATAAAATAATACCCAGTTGTTTGAAAAAGACATAGATCTATGAACACTGGCATGATACTGGCTATATGTGTATTTAAATATATATGTATATACACTTGTTCTAATTAACTAAAGTCTATACTTTATTCATATCTTCTTGATTTTTATTTAATGTCCTTTTGCTGTTCCAGGATTCCATCCAATACAACATAATACTTAGTCATCACGTCTCATGAAGTTCCTCTTGGCTGGGACAGTTTCTTAGACTTTCCTTGCTTATAATGACCTTGACAGTTTTGAGAAGTACTAGTTAGGCATTTTGTAGAACGTTCCTCATTTGGGATTTATCTGATGTTTTTCTCATGGTTAGACTGAGATTATGGATTTGGGGGGGATAAGGCGCCATAGAAGTAAAGCTCATTTTCACCACGTCTTGTCAACTGTACTTGCTGGCAACATGACTTGTTGTTGATGTTGACCTTGATCACCTGGCTCAGATAGTGTTTGTCAGGTTTCTCTCTGCAAGGTTATTCTTTTTCCCTTTCCCATACTGCACTTTTTGGAAGGAAGTCACTACATGCAGTCCACACTTACAGAATGGGGATATATGCTCTATTTTGAGGGTAAATTATCTCCATAAATTATATGAAGTTTTTTGCATGGGAGATGTATCTATTCGTCTCCATTTATTTAATCATTTATTTATGTCAGTATGGAATCACAAATATTTATTTTGTAATTTGAGTTACAATCCATTACTACTTTATTTTCTTATTCAAATTGTTCCAGTGTCAGCCATTGGGAGCACTTTCAGTTGGCCCCAGTGTTCCTTTGACATACATCATCATTGTTGTTGGTTTTTGTTGTTGTTGATCATGTTTCTTGAGTACTTCCTTACTTTCTAGTCCTACAAAATGCTACAGGCTCATCTTGTATATTTCCTGCCCCAGTCACAGAATCATCCATTTCTTCAGGGATCCTTGATTCCTTTTATTAGAGGATGAAATTAGAAACTAAGATCTGGGCACTAGGTGTGCTTGTTACTAGTGAGGTGTTGTTGCTTCTAGATTCTCTCAGCTGACAAAGCAAGGAAATAGTATATGAATCTGTATATGCACACATATGCATAAATATTTCTATATATACATCCATATGCGTCTATATTAGCTAAACATTAGTTCACAAACAATGTCTGCATTTCTAATCTGTTACCAAACGGAGCATTCTAGCTTTCTCCCTTTACTTATTTGTAACCTCCTACTCCAGCAAAGAAAACATCTGACTTCCACCACTCACTATTCATTTGCTTAACTGTTCAATTTTAGTATATTATTATACTTGTTTCAGAATTGGCAACCTTTTATCAACCAGAATATTATGCTTATGTACAGTTACTTTTGCATTTAGCGATACAGTCTCTACTCATTTCCAAAGTTACTTATGTTTGCAACTTGTCTCCCCACCCCCTTCAGTAATGTTGTTTCATAAATTTATAATAAATTCCTTTCTCATTCTGCATTCCATCCTGAGATTCCCCCAATCTCCTTAAGAATTTTTAATTTGCTATAGTAAGAGGCACTCTTTGTACTATAAGGTTCTATGGGCTTTCACAAATGCATGTCATATACAGTATTTACACAATAGTTTCACTGCTCTAGTAATTCCCTGTGCTTCACCTATGCAATTCTATCTCCTCCTTAAGTCCTTGACAACCACCACTCTGTTTACTGTCTATACTTCTGCCTTTTCTTGGAAGTCATATAATTGGTATAAAATATGCAGCCTTCTCGGACTGGCTTCCTCACCTAGTAATATGCATTTGAGAGCAACCGATCATAATCTGGAAAGACATAATCTTAATCCCAAATATTGAAATCTGGAAAGATCAAAATCTCAAAAATATAATTCTGCGGAAAATTTTTTTTAAAAATTAAGGATATTTATTTACACTTTTAAGGGGGATTTATTTGAGAAACACAAAAATACAATGAAACACTTCACAGGCCACTTTACACAATAAAATAGGCAATAATAACATATTTTTGCAAGCATAAATACTCAGGTATACTAATGACGGTCACATAGGTCTAACAGTTATGAGTAGACAAGCTGTATTCATAAAGAAATAGGCCAAAAAGTGAAAGGTATAAACGTATATCACTATGGTCAGTAACCACATGCACCCAGCTTTATAACTGTAGTCATCTGAAAAACCATGACAAACAACCTAAATTTTTGATGAGATCTATCAAAAATCAAGATGCATAGACAGTCACCTGAAGAGCCGAGATCTTTAGAAACTTTATCTTTCATTTATTTATTTATTTATTTGAGACGGGGTCTTACTTTGTTGCCTAGGCTGGAGTGCACAGTGGCACAATCACTGCAACCTCTGCCTCCCGGGTTCAAGCGATTTTCCTGCCTCAGCCTGTCAAGTAGCTGGGATTACAAGTGCATACCACCATACCCGGCTAATTTTTGTATTTTTAGTAGAGGTGAGGTTTCACCATGTTGGCCAGGCTGGTCTTGAACTCCTGCCCTCAAGTGATCCGCCCACCCCAGCCTCCCAAAGTGCTGGGATTACAGGCGTGAGCCACCACACCTGGCCTGTCTTTCATAGATGCAGATGTGCAGAAGGGACATCTCGGATGTTTTTACATACACACACAACACTTAACACAAAGTCAACATGATAATGCACTTTCACAGAGTCAAATTTCTGATGTTCAATCTGACATCCAAGGAAGCAGATGAAAAGTTTGCCCCAGCTTTCAGAGAGAGAGGAGACAGAGGAGATAGAGAGAGAGAGAGAAAGAGAGAGAGAGAGAGAGAGAGAGAGAGAGAAAGAGATTGACCAATTCATCTTTTGTATTTATTCTCTCTGGGCCCTGATTGAATGGTGCCCTCTAATACTGAAGGCAGATCTTCCCCAGCTAGTCCACCCATACTCACACACAAATCTCTGGAAACACCCTCACAGACACACCCAAAGTGATGCTTTACTAAGTATTTGTTAATCCAGTCAAATTGACACCTAAAATTAAATCCACATGTCACCCCTTGTCAACTTTGCACTCATACACATCTTTTTAAACCACACTTAATTTCCAAATAAAGATAATAGCAAGGCAATAGTCCTACCTAATGTGATGCAATTATCCTGTGACTGTGATTTTCAGGGTTTTAGATATTAAGGACTTAGACGTGAGAGGTTTTGATCATTAGGCATTTTGATCTTTTGGGATTTCAACATTTGGCACATGGAATTTGGGATCATCTTTTGGGATTACAATTCAAACCTCCATTTGAGATTCATCTCTATGGATGGCTGAATAACCCATTTATTTTTATCACTGTATAATATTCCATTGTGTAGACATACCACAGTTTGTTATACATTCATCTACTGAAGGACATCTTGCAGTTTTTGCTGATCATGAACAAAGCTGCTAGAAATATCTGCATGCCATTTTCTTTGGATTTAAGTTTTCAGATCAATCAGGTAAAGACTTAGGAGCACAACTGCTGGATCATATGGCTACTCTCTGTTCACTTTGTCAGAAACTGTCATACTGTATTTTAAAGTGGCTGCATCATTTTGCACTCCCACCAACAATGAATGAGAGTTCCTGTTGTTCTGTATTCTTGGCAATGACTGGTATCGTCAGGCTTTTGGATTTTAGCCCTTCTAATAGGTGTGTTGTGGTACTCTGCTGTAGCTTTAATTTATATTTCCTTAATGAGAAAACCACCACACAAATCCCAATTGAAGGACATTTTGTTTACAAAACACCTAAGCAGTACTCCTCAAAACCGTCACAGTCATCAAAAACAAGGAGGTCCTGAAAAACTGCGTAACTAAGAGGAGCCTAAGCAGACCTGATGACTAAACACAATATGGCGTCCTGGGTGAGATCCTGGAACAGAAAAAATCAACGAAATCTGATACAGTATGGACTGTAATGATAATAACAATGTATCAGCATTTCTTCATTAATTATAATAAATGTGCCAAGACATGTAAGATATTAATAATAGGGGAAACCCATGTGGACCATATAGTTTTTGCAACTTTTCAATAAATCTAAAAATATTTTCAAATAAAATGCATACTTTACATATCATCCTCCTAAAAAATAACTCTCAAAAATTAAAAAAATATATCTCTGGGCAGGGAGATGGCAGAAGCATGGATAGGAAGTGCTGTTATAAAGTTATAGCACTTACCTGTATGTATGTGTGTGCGGTAGTGTTTTGGGTTTTGACTGTGTGTGTGTGTGTGTGTGTGTGTTTGTGTGTGTGTGTGTTTTCTAGAGACAGGATCTTATGCCATCGTCCAGGCTGGAGTTCAGTGCAGTGGCATCATCCTTGCTCACAGTAAGTTTGAACTCCTTGGGCTTAAGCAATCCTTCTGCCTCAGGCTCCCAAAGTGCTGGGATTACGGGCATGACCCAGTGTGCCTGGATGGTGGTGTTTTTTTGTTTTTTGTTTTTTTTTTTTGAGACAGAGTCTCCCTCTGTCACCCAGGCTGGAGTGCAGTGGCGCGATCTGGGCTCACTGCAAGCTCCACCTCCCAGGTTCACACCATTCTCCTGCATCAGCCTCCCGAGTAGCTGGGACTACAGGCACCTGCCACTACGCCCAGCTAATTTTTTTGTATTTTTAGTAAAGACGGGGTTTCACCGTGTTAGCCAGGATGGTCTCGATCTCCTGACCTCGTGATCCGCCCGCCTTGGCCTCCCAAAGTGCTGGGATTACAAGTGTGAGCCACCGCATCCGTCCTGGTGGTGGTTTTTAATAGGCCTCAAATCAAAATTTATAAAAGAAATGACTTTTGCCACTCACTGGCAAGCATCATCACACCTCCATTAGCCAAGAGCTAATATTCACATAGTACTTAATATTTTCTAGAGCTATTCTAAAAACTTCACTCATATTCTTAACCACTACGCTATATCAACTATTGGAAGTGACTACATTGACTTGGAAAATCTTGTTTTGAAAGTATAGACTTTTATCCACAAAAGCATCAACTCTTGCAGGTACAAGCACAGATGTGTTTCTACATTTAAAAAGAAAAATATTTGTATTTTTATAGCCACATATAAAAACATCTATAATCCTCATGGGAAAAAATGCAAATACTTCATTATTAATTTTGTAGCCTACTTTCAATTTTCTCTCAATATAATATTCAAGTTCACGTATATGATGTTTTATTCAAGAAAGTAATATGCCAAACTCTTCAGTAATTTCTGTTTACATTTATTAGTGGTAGTGGTATAAACTCTCTGTAGCTGTCACTAGCTTTCAAAATAATGTAGGTAGCCTTAATTATATGTGCAATATGTATACTGAAATATACATAGGATTCTGTTTCAGTGTAAACATTTTACCTTAAATATTTTGAAAACAAAAGATTTAGAATTGTAAACCTTCAGGGCAGACATCTGTCAGTTCAGTGTCTGCCATTTCCAATAAACCCACCCATGCAACTCCAATTCCTTAATCAAATAGCAAGCTCAGCTGTTTGGGTTGACATCCAAGCAGACTTTTTCAAATTACTGTCTCACATTAAAAGAAAAGCCTTATTAACCATTCATTGAATACTTATGCGACCCTTGATGTAAGCCAAATATGTTCTCCTTTGACAGCTGACAAAGAAGCCCAAAAGATACCTTTAAATGGCCAAATGAGCCTTGGCGCTACGGAGCTACTGATAGTACACGTAACTCATTCTGCCTTTACTATAAAAATGTTGTGTTGGAAAAGGGTACAATGACACTTTGCAATCCAGTGCCAACGCATCTTTTCCAAATATTTTTTCGGTACTCCGTGCTTGACCAAGCAGAGAAAAGAAAATTTGCATCACACAGAAGCAAGAACAAGGCTTTCATATATTTGTCTCATAACATTTCATCTTAATACAAATTGTCCAAAACAGTCACTGCAGAAAATTGCTCTCTGTTTGCTGCCACCACCAGGATGCCATCATTACTGACAAGATTGAGAAACCTGTCAGTGACAATTCAGGACTGAATCCAATTGTGGCATCCATGTGAAATGTAAGTGGATTTTTTTAGGGCTCTATTTGTGGATCTCTTTAATTTTTATTCATGTCTACTGGTCTTTGACTTACATGGAAATTCAATGCAATAAAGGCTTCAGCTCAAATTATTTCAATTTCAGAAATTATCAAAAAGTAAGATTTATAAAGTAATTTTTTAAAACTCTCCGTGACTACCCCAGGTGAGAGAAATACACTTTGAGGACTTTGCATTTGTGCTATCTAGAGGCACTGTCCTGCTCCATCATGGAGGACAGCCATTCTATTTCAAGTTAACGAGGCTTAATTCCATTTCCATGGGCAATTGGAAAGAAAAAATTAGCCATTTCATTGAGAGCTTTCTGTAACAAAACTCTTTATGACTGGAACCCACCCCACAAATTGTAGGTCCTTTTTATGGACATGCAAATATATTTTTCAGGATAATTTTTGAAGGTTATTTGTTTAACATTACATCACAACTTCTGGCTAAACTCCTTATACTTATAGACTTCCTGTCATAAATTATTTTTCTCCTCCAATGCACTTTAATGAAATTACTTAATTCTGTATGCAAAGTATTTAACCAAGGTGAAAGACAAATATCCTTGCAAATCTCAAAATTCTAAGAAGTCAATGTGACTGCAGAGTGTGGTTGGTCATGCCTTGTAGTTAAACTATCAAGTCAAACATACTAGAATATTCCAGTCCAGCTGATGCTCAAGGAAATACTCCCTCACCCATACCTCTTGCTTTGGAAAAGCTTAAGAAAGAGTGAATGATTTCAAAATAAATTAGAAAACCTGGCAGCAATATGGATAGCATCAAAATGAGCCCAACTCCTATAATTTAGGACAATCAAATGAAACCATGTCAACCATACGTTAGTAGTCTGCTGTTCTCTGCACCTGAGAAAATTTTCCACATCAGCCCCTGTCCTTTAAGTAAGTATAAAGCCAAGGCAAATACATACTTTGACTGATGAAATTCAGAAATGACAAGTTTGCTTCAAGGTCTCTTAACTAGGTATGCGCAATATATTCTGAAGCAATGAGAATATTCATCTAACTTTACCGCAAGGGAGTATATGAGCTTATATTCGCCTCACAAAATGAAGTTTTGACTTTCCAGATGAATAAATTAGACTGCAGATCACTATGTTCATCCATATGGAAATAACGTCCCTATAAAACAAGCTTCCAATGGGAAAAAATAGTGTTTTCCAAGGATAATAGATTATTATGGAATGTTTACAATTAAACAAACAGAAGCATAGGCAATAATTGTACATCAAAACCAGGTATTTCACATTTTAGTTGATACAAATGTCATAAGGCTATTTAAATCTGCAAAAATAATAGTCAGGCACTGGGAGAATATGTTAAAAACAAGAAAGCTAGAGATGAATAGGCTTAGGAGACGTTTTGCGGAACTCAAAAGTCTTAGTTTCCTAAAATTTACACTCCAGAGTAAACGGAAAATGTGAAAAAGTGAGCATGCCTTCCTGCTGTAATTACAGCGGGGGATTAAACAGAGTTGAGAAGCAGCTAGGATATTCATATCACCATCACTGCAAGAACCGCCAGGAGAATTCCATGTAGCATGGACTACAATTATGTGGCTAATTCAAGAAGCGACTGTTGTATTTGATTCTCAACTCAGAAATTAGGAATTTATCAAAAGTCATTATCTGGCAGGGATAAAATTAATAATCTCTTGAGATCTTCCTGTAGTAACACTGTTAATAGGCAATGCTTTGTTATTTTCTTCATCATTTGCCTCAGTATCTGGAGAAGTATTTCTTTTAAACCTTAGCATTTATACTTTTTGTCCCTTGTACTCATTAAGCATTCCCTCAAATGTCACCACACTATTTATATATTTAACTTTATGTAAGAATATGGACATAACTGTAAGGCATATGTGCACACTTCTAAAAATCATCTTTCCCATCTAATTCTCACTATCAAAGGGAAGTCTGGGCTGGGGTATTGGCCCAGAAGATTCATGCCTGGAGAATGGCAGAACCAGGGCTGATTGGCGATTTGGCTGGTGTGGCCAGGACTTTTAGAGATTAGACAGAACTAGGAGGGTTTAGGAAGGAAATCAGGTGAATGTCAAAAACCCAGTAAGATGTGGTCCCTACCAAAGGTGATCTAAGCCAAGGGGATCTGATTGGGGGCAGTGGTGGGTAAAGCACAGTGTCGGGGACATCAAGAGCTGGGAAATGGAGCTTGTGACAATGAGGAGGAGCTCTAGGACAGGATTCCAGTTCTGGAAGAAGTGAGGTAAGGAAGGAAGGCACTCTGGCACGGGGAGCCCAACAAGTACTTTTCATTTTCTAACTGGAAGCCAACATGATTCCATAACTGGAGAATAAGAGGTATGTGGGGAGCTTAAAGATTTTTGGATATTTGGGTGGAAGGAATGAGTCAATATGCTCATACCTCTTTTTGAGAAATAAGTAGATATAATTAGAGCATATGGATACAGCAAGGGATCCTTAATTCTCAAATAATCTGGGGCCATAACTTTATAATCTACTTAGAGAATTCATTTAAAATAACAAATATATTATCATTTGATAATATATTTGCTGGTTTAGCATTTGAATGAAATTAACAAGTTAAAAAGGAAGCTTTCACTATCTTTATCACTCTAATTTTAGAAGAGGTTTGTAATTACAGATACAATGCAGTTTGTTTTAGCTAGTGCTATTGACTTTAAATACCAGACTGTGATTCATTTGATTTAATAAAGTTCAGGGGAAAAAAATCAAAGTTTTCATTACCAATTTCCTTCAGTCTATAAAAGGAAAGCCACCATCTCATTACAAACTTTGTATTTATTGGAAAGGACTTGGCTTGTGGCTAGTTATCACTGGCATTAGACAGCACCATTTGTATTGTCTTGAAGGAAAAATTCGGAACATTATCTCTAAAATGCAATTTACTGCAGTAATTGCTGCATTTGCAAATTTACCAGGCAGTTTCATGTAAAATATATCAATAAACTTAGTAGGGTCTGGCAGTAAACAAAACATATATTGAGATGTCATGGAGGATAATAAGAAAATTTGCAGCTCATATGGGAAACAAAACAAATGATAAGATGGTATTATTTGGGCAGATAACCCAGTAAAGCCATAAATGGGTCAGAACAACCTTTCAGATGTGTTTTAGAAAATGATCAGGAAAGCAGAGAGAGAATATTTTTAGAATGGTAAAGTGATTACATGTGTGTGTCATTTAACTAGTCACAGTTGATTATTATGTACAAAGATACCATCCATCTGTGCTTCCTATGGGCTAGAAAAGAAATTAAACATCTTTCAGCTTAAAAAAAAATTCCCTTAATTTAAGAAAGTTAATTCTGTTTCAAGTGGAAATACCTTTAAAATAATTTTTCTCTTCTACCACCGTTTGCAGGGGTAGGTGGTGGCTCTGAAAGGATTCAGAGACGGTCGAGGCAAAAGAAATGAAAGCAGTAGGATAGAAATCAGTGCTTTCTCATCCATGCCATTGGGTCCGTGTAATGCCTCCCTCCTGAACCTGCCATTGCCAGGACAGACCACTCCCTGCCCTGAGGACTCCAATGGCAGGCACAGGTATGGCCCAGAAGACTCGAAGGAGAATTTTATTTCAGATTCCACCTCTTAATCCACTAAGATGCTGTCAATAGCATTGATTCAGTAGCTCGATAGAGAAAATTTGGCAAATCCTAATTCCTAATTTTTCCTAGGAGGAAATGAAGAAAAATACCTCAGTGAAAACACATTCCTGGTAATTAAATCTCATTACAAGCTAACCAGAAAGTGAAGAGGAAAAATATTATAAAAACGTATTTTCTGGCCAGGCATGGTGGCTCACATCTGTAGTCCCAGCACTTTGGGAGGCCCAGAAAGGCAGATCACTTGAGGTCAGGAGTTAGAGACCAGCCTGGTCAACACAGTGAAACCCCGTCTCTACTAAAAATACAACAAAAAAATTAGCCAGGCGTGGTGGTGGGCATCTGTAGCCCCAGCTGCTTGGAAGGCTAAGACAGGAGAATCACTTGAACCCAGGAGGTGGAGGTTGCAGTTAGCCGAGATTGTGCCACTGAACGCTAGCCTGGGCCACAGAGTGAGACTTCATGTCCCCCTGCCCCCACCCCCCGCCAAAAAAAAAAAATGTATTTTCAACATTGAAAATTTCACAAAGGAGTAGATTTTAGATCAGGTCGGATGTATTTTGAGGTCCAATGCTGGTTGATGTTCCTGTATATTATTATCATTAATATTTTTAATACCAACAGTGGTTATAACAGCCAGATCCTGAGAATTTTTCAAATTTGAGATCTCACATAGAGAGTATAAGACTTAATAACTGCCATCAAGTAATATTTAGGTCACACAAAACATTGCAATTTCTGCTATGCTTATTGTTTTAAACAAGGAAAACAAAAAATAATATGAAGATTTGTATTATTTATAAAGGGAAATCTTAAAAATACACTAAAATGAGAAGTCCCCAGTCATCACAAGAATTAAACGCTCTTTTAATCTTGTTGATTTATTTTAGTATATGATTAAGTTTCGTATTTTAGACTTCAATTACAGATACAAAAATAATCTCCCTAAATAACCAGCTAGAATAAAACAGTTCCAACAGACCCTGGATTACAGAAATGCCGAAATACAATGGGAGCATATTACTAGAAAATGATTACTTGTTTAATGCTAGCTCACAATTCATCAGTAAGGGACCATTTTGTGGATCAAGATTTTAATTTCTGAATAAAATGCTTCTTCATAAAATGGTATAATACCTTTTAGACTATTTTCTTTAAGCTCCAGGAAGTCAGGGCACATGATTTTTAAACAAAGCTTTTGCTCTCTGCCATTAATCCTTCCTGAGTAAGCAAGTAAGTAATCCTTTTAATCGCCAGTGCTGATACTACCCTATTGGTGAATCATCAGATAGTCCCCTGCTGACTGCATGAGAATAATTCCCACAGCCAGGGAGAAGTGCAGGATAAACATCTCCATATAGGATGTCATGGCTGAATTAAAAAGCACTGCACTAGGAGCAGAGATGGATTATGATTTTATTGCATTATAATCCATGGCATCATTAACTTGGATGGCATGTTCATATAGTCATATCCTTCTGTCAAGCTGCCATTGTGTGCAGATAACTGGCAACCATTTATACGGGATAGATGAGAGTGAAGAAAGAATGTATCTGAACGCAACTTTTAAGCATGAAATACTGTGCCTGACAGGAAGTGTTGGAGTTTTGTCATATTCTCTAAGTGGAGCCATTTAAATGAACCTTTTTCAACCTTTAGGCCTAGTACTGAACATATTTATTTTCTTTGACCTCCTACAAAGTATAACTTCTGGTCATTTATTCTTTTTAGTTTTTTTTTTTTTTTCTGATCTCAAGGAGCACAGAAAGATTTTATGAAATAGAATGGTTAAACTGGAATGTATTGCACCATCAGCTCCTGGAATGACTTTTTTAAAGAACATACATACGCTTTGGTAATAAAATTAAAACTCACTTCCACTACATATTGTCTACCACTGCATATTGTCCCTTTACCCATCATGATAGATTCTTAAAAATGACAAAACATTCCTTTAATTCCTTTTTGATATCCTGGGAGGCTGAGGACCACCACCACCACAACCATCATCAATTTTATAGTTAATATTTACAGAGCACATATTCAATGGTGGCACTATTTCCAAGCTGTGTGTGTGTGTGCGTGCACACACAAATTATATACATTATATATACAAATTATAATACTATAGTAGATATACTAATATTTTAAATATATACATCCATTTAATCCTAACGTGAATTCTGTGAGGGTGCTTCTGTTATTACCCCTATTTACAGATGAAGAAACTGAGGCTCTGAGCAACTAGGTTCTTGCCCAAGGTCACAGCACTAGAAAGTGGCAGAACTGAACCGGAACTCTGTCAACATTTGGTGGAATAAGGAAAGCTCTGTGAGTTTGCTTCTCAGTAAGATGAACATCATTAAGCTAAATAAGTCACCAGGAGCTTTCAAATGGGTTTCAAATGATGTACCTAGATTTAAGTAAAACAGGAAAGTTTGCTCTTAAGGTCTCAGAGGCAACATTAAATGTAAGGCACATCACCAACCTGGAAAACATATAGTGAGACCCTGTCTCTACAATTTTTTTTTAAAATTAGCCAGGAATGGTGGCACGTCCCTGTACTTCCAGCTACTCAGAAGGCTGAGGTAGGAGGATCACTTGAGTCTGAGAGGTCGAGACTGCAGTGAGCTGTGATCAAGCCATTGCACTCTAGCTTGGATGACAAAATGAGACCCTGTCTCAAAAAAAAGAAAACAAATCCAAAACCAAACCAACCATCGAAACAAAAATTTGAGGCAGATGACAAAATTATTTTTCATTGCCTAAAATTAGGACAATTAAAAAACAAAACAACTAAGAAAACATTGAGTATGTATATTGTATGTGTCTCTCCTTTGCTCTTTGCTGCCCAGCAACACTCAAATTGTATTTTTTTCTTTTCCTGAACTTAAATAATGTGAATTATTTCATTACATGTAACAAAGGCTAAACATATTTTATGAATAGCAATGAAGTATCTAAAGAGTATTTGAATAAATCAAAGAATTAGCATGTCAGGCTCAGCAAGGTCTCAAGTCCCAAAACAGGTCATCAAGTTTTAAAAAGTTCAAAAAACAAATTGTTATATTTTTCCATAAGTAGCTTTCACTTTTTAAAAGACATTTATTATATGAAAAAGTTAAATTATTTTTAAATTTTGGTAGCAAATATGTCACTCTAGAAAAATATTAATTAAACCTATCTGAACGTAAGATTTCCCATTTCATTCATGTATAGAAATCAATAATTCCTCAAACATTACTGAGTCAAATGCTTTGGTTTTGAAACACTGATCCATATTTCACTCATGGAATATTTCTTTAAGGAGTTTTAAACTTTAAAATATAATTCAAGAATTAAGTTTATAGGCCCGGTGCAGTGGCTCACGCCTGTAATCCCAACACTTTGGGATGCCAAGATGGGCGGATCACCTGAGGTCAGGAATTCGAGACCAGCCTGGTCAACATGGTGAAATCCTGTCCCTACTAAAAATACAAAAATTAGCCAGGGGTGGTGGCGGGCATCTATAATCCAAGCTACTTGGGAGGCTGAGGCAGGAGAATTGCTTGAACTCAGGAGGCAGACATTGCAGCGAGCCAAGATCACACCACTGTGCTCCAGCCTGGGGGACAGGTGACAGAGCGAGACTCTGTCTTAAAAAAAAAAAGAATTAAGTTATACATTGATGGAAATTCTGAGGGAATCTTTACATCAGGATACCGTGATCTAAGAAAAATAAAATTGAATGAGACAAAACATGCAGAGATGCCTGGCTGGATGTCCAGCTCAGTGGCTGGAATAGCAGGAGCTCAAAAGCTTATTTAATTTGACCTGAATCAGGCTTAAAGTATGTGTTTATATTTTCTATGACTCTTTTATTCTATGAAAATGAAACATTATAAGAAGAGATGTAACAACAACAACAACTAATATCTATCACAATTTATAATTTACTTACTATAGGACTATAGGCCTACTCTATGGAAGCAGGAAGTGCTGAGAGCCTTATATTCCTTTTGCTACTAACAGGGAAGTACTTCACAGTGTCAAAAATTGTCAGAAATGATTTCCTCAAAGCCACACAGCTGGTAAATGCCAGACCTTGAGCCCACATCCATCTTCCCTTCAGTATACATATAGTGCTATCTCTCCAGGAGGAACAAAGAGATAGTGTAATTGTCTTGTGCTGAAAATATTTGAAACCTTCAGCAATTATTTAGTGAGCATCTATGCCTGTAATCCCAGCTACTTGGAAGGTTTAGGCAGGAAAATCGCTTGAACCCAGGAGGCAGAGGTTGCAGTGAGCCGAGATTGTGCCACTGCCCTCCAGCCTGGGTGACAGAGTGAGACTCTGTCTCAAAAAAAAAAAAAAAGGATGACTTCAGGCATTGAGAAGAATGTAGAGCTGCTCAGGGCATTGTTTTGTCTTCAAGGAACTTTCAATAGAATCTCTAATGCTAAGAACATTTTTAAAGCTCTGTGGTCATACTAATACAATTATTTATTATTTATATGTGATCAGTTTTTAACTCATAAAATGCATTTCATATTATACTAGCAGCATTTCACCCTCTCTTACTCAGGACAAAATTCTTAGCAAACTGGCAGCAGTTTCAAGGAAAAATAACTGCCTATGAGGAGGGCCTCAACAAAAATGGATTCTATAAAATTAAAAGTAGCCACAGCAAAATAATGTGTGTGTGTATATGTGTAGGTATATATACATATATAAATAAAATAGCAACACTAACTTATTAAGAAGTTTGCTCAATATCCTGTCTCTTAGCAGGAAAGTGTCTAACATGGCAAAAACACTTTCAACTCAAATAGACATGTTTTGGTCACATGATGAGGTAGGATTTATTTGAAAAAAAAAAAAAAATCCATTTTCCCCGAAAAAAATCCAAGGGGGCTTCCTGTTTTTAGTTGCTTCATATATAGAGTCTTGATTTCATTGCTTCCTCAGGGACAGACACTGTATCTTCCACTTATCCTGTAATCATCAATTTTTTTTAGAGAAATCAGTACTCTTTCAGGCAAAGGAGACAAACCAGAAAACATACCAAGTAAGTTCCTGCCCTCACATGATGGTGCAGGAGATGAAACTTACATATATATGATGTCAAGTACTCTGAAGAATAGAGCAGATAAGGGAATGGAGAGGGAGGGAGCAGGGGCTGTTTAACTTGGAGAGGTTGTCCTTCTGCAGGTAACATTTGAACCAAGACCCAATCAAAGCTCTGTGTTAATTTTGCAAGTAGAACCAACTTAATTTGCTGGTGTATGTAGAAAGAAAGGAAAAGAGAAAAGGAAGGGATGAATCCAAGGTTTGGAGCCTGAGAACCAGGTAGAATGGAGATGCCATTGACAGATAGGGGCAGTCTGTGGGAGAACCAGGTTCATGGTGGGCAAGGGATGAGGGGCTTGGAATCTGCCTTCGGTTTTGGACATTTTAAGGTTGAGATGCCTACTGAACATCCAAGTAGAAATGCCCACCAGGCAACAGCAGTGAGAAGCCTAGAGTCTGGCAGGAGGTAGGGGCTAGCAATATACATCAGTATGTCCATGGTATTTAAAGCCAGGGGGCTGGAGGAGATCACCAAAGGGATAGAAATAGATGGGAAAGGGAAGACAGGGAGACTGAGTCCTCAGGTGCTTCAGTGATGACAAGTTTGGAAGACAAGATAGAACTAACGATGAGAACCCCACACCCTCTGGGTTGGCTACTATAAAAAAATAACAATTGTTAGGATGTACAGAAGTTGGAACTCTAGTGCATTGCTGGTAAGAATGTAAAACTGTGAAAAAGTAACTGTGGAAAACAGTTTTGCAGTTCCTTTAAAAAAGTTAAAAATATCATTACCATATGACTGAGTAATTCTACTCCATTTATACATCCACGTCCATATCAGCATTATTAACAATAGCCAAAAGGTGGAAACAACCAAATGTCCATCAAGAGATAAATGGGTAAATATGATGGGCTATACACATACAATGGAATATTTTCAGCCATAAAAAGAAATGAAGTTCTGGTGCATGCTACAACATGGTGAATCTTGAATACATTATACTAAGTGAAATAACCCAGAATGGAACACGCAAATATTGTATGATTCCACGTATATGAGGTATCTAGCAAATTTCATAAAGACAGAAGGAGAGGTTACCAAGGGCTGGAAGAAGGAGGAATGGGAAATTATTACTTAAAGGTTACAGTTTCTATTTTAGGTGATTAAAAAGTTTTGAAAGTAGACAGTGGGGACTGTTACACAACATTGTGAATGTACTTAATGCCACTGAATTGCACACTTAGAAGGTTAAAATGGTAAACTTCGTGTTGCGTGCATTTTACAACTTTTTTAAAAAAGAGAGCTAAAAGAAGAGACTGAGGAGTGGCAAACGAGGTAGGAAGAAAACCAGGAGACAGTGGAGGCCAAGCAAATAGTTTCGTGGAAGGAAATAATCAGATGGGTTAAGAACTTCTGAAAGGTCAAGCGAAATGACTGAGACATGACAGTGGAGTGGGTGGACGGATCAGGAACCCTTATATTATTAACATAATTAAAATAATCCTTGCCCTTGAAAAGACTCATTCAGTTTCCATTAACCAATGTCATCGGCACAAATCTTGGTATTATTGGGGCATGATGTGAGTTATAACTAATTGCTGCAGAGTAGCAGAAAGTGCAAGAGAAAAAATGAGAGAGAGAGAAAAAAAAAGTCAAATACTTAGCACAGACACCATTTTTTACTGGGCCTAACATTCATGCTTTTATTCTCTGACCTCACCAGTATGAAATTAATCTATTTTAAAAGAAAATAGGGGACAGGGTGCTGATGGAAACTAATCAATCAAGTTGGGGAGGTGATTAATAGAAGGCAGTCTTGAATGTGCTGCAGGCATATCTACAATGCAGGTTGAGAAGTGGTCATTTTATAGTTCATTACATATCTGTGTGATGTTATTTATTGTTTACTTAAGCAATAGCAATTGAGGCACAGGCCAATTCCTGGGAATTAATGACCCGCTGGGAGAGACCATTACCTTTGGACATTAACCCCAGTCAGTTCACAGCTTTTCCAGGAAAATCCCTCTGAAAAACTGTTTGTTCTCCATCCCTTGTCACCGCATTTAAAAACAATACTTTAAGTATTCTTGTGATGAAAGGTCATCGAACTATACTAACAGTTCTACACTTTGGAAAGCAACAGTTTCTTTAAGATGGTAGGGGAGAAAAATCTACAAAGACCACCTCTTGATGGCCTTTCTCAGTTCATCCTGCTGTGGACAGCAACCTACAGAATAAAAAAGGAAAACAGAAATGTGAAGAGAGAAACACATTTCCATGTTTCAATGGGCCTATTTTTGAAACCGTCATTTTAATTTAAGTATTTTCAGGGCTTGCAGACTCCCAAACATCTCCAAACCAGAGTGCGAAGGAGCTCATAATTCTGCTATTTTTTCTTGGTGAGAGTACAAAGGAAAAAATATAGAAGTTGTTAACAAGAAGAATGCAGTTAAAATACTGGCCCAATTATGAGGTGTAACCTGTAAGCAGCTAGAAAATGGGCTCAGAGTTTGAAATAATTTTTAGGGTTATGTTTGTAAAACTTAAATTCTAGCTTCCTGTCACATTTTCCAAAGCAACTAAATAAGCAATGTTTCCTGAGCAAGGCATAATCCTGATCATTACCAAGACAATGATTCAGAGCATGTTAAAGCTGGAGAGAAGCTCTGTGGTCCCCAAGGTTAGGAAAAGTAATATCACTTCCCTCAGGACGGATAACTCATGTCTTCTCAATGTCTGGTCTATAGTTAACTTTGACTTCAGCTTTGCTGCTACTACTCGGTTTCCAGCACCTATTCTGGACATTTAAAAAATTAAACAACATTTATATTCTGTTTATACACAGTACTGATATAAATGTCTTCTAAATATTAACTAATCAAGTCCTCCTAATAACACTATAAAATATCATTATCGCCATCCCTTTCTCTGTAAGAAGGCAACCGAGGCTGAGAGAGGTTAGGTAACTTGACTTGGATCACACAGCTGGGAAAGTGGAGAAGGGATTTACATTCAGTCTGGCTCCAGAGAAGGTAAACTGGTCAGTACACTCAGCTGCCTCTCTTCCCCAAAGTCCTAGACACTCAAACCAATGATCCTTCTACCACAGTCCTCTGTCTCTTTCTTCTTCCATTTCCCAACTGACTCCTGATACTCCTTGGGTATCTGATCACCCATACATAAAAGGAGTAAAAGAGAACAGAAGCATTTCCAGACCATTTGAATATGTTGAAACAACTTCCACTGAATTAATATACATTTATTTGATATGCATATTGGGTAGAGGTAAGACAAGGAGAGAAAGTGATCAGAGAAAAGAATAGTGATGTGTGAGTACTAACTCCAGTGATGACATTAATAGTTAACATTACTTTATTAAAAGCTTATCTTAATAAGCTTAGCCTGGTGCTATATAAACACTCTATACTCATGTAGATTATTGCAGGTAATCTTCATGACAACCTTTTGGGAAGATGCTATTTGTATTCTCATTTAACAGATGAGAAAATTGAGGCTTACAGGGGTTAATTAACTTGCCCAGTTCCTGCAGCTAGAAAATGGCAGAGTCAGGATTTGAACCCACATCATCTGACTCCAGTCTGTGATCTACACACCAGGCCTCGCAGGGACCCAGTCAAGGTTCAAGCCTGCCCAGTGAACCTGGGGGACTGAGAAGCACTGACTGACACATAAGCCGGATAAAATCAAATCTCCTTCCCAAGACCCCATCCCCTCCGATTTTACTCCTGAAATATGCCAGGACTATTTAGGCCAGGAGGTCGCCCCCTCCTGGCTTTGTTTAGGGACTTCATTTTGGGCCTTCTTCCATAATCTCAAGGCTTTAAGTAAATGAAAGGAATTGTGTATGTTGGTTGTTTCTATGCCTTTGCATGTTATTTTTAATCATGTGTGTGTGCGAAGAGGAGGTGGGTGTGAAGGGAAGGAGTAGTTTGGTTAAAATTCAACCGTAAAATTGCAGGAAACATCATTAAAATTTATAGTCAGCCCTCCACAACCATGGGTTCCACATCCACAGATTCAACCAACTGTGGTTTGAAAATATTATTTTAAAATCTATAAAAAATGACAATATAACAATAAAAATAATACAAGTAAAAAAAATCCCTCCACTCTTCTACATCCACAGATTCAACCAACTGTAGATTGAAAATATTATTTTAAAATCCATAAAAAATAACAATACACTAATAAAAATAATACAAGGAGAAAAGACCAATACAGTATAAAACTACTTACATAGCATTTACATTGTATTGGGTATTATAAGTAATCTAGAGATGATTTAAAATATATGGGAGGATATGCGTAGGTTATATGAAAATACCATGCCATTTTATATAAGGGACCTGAGAATTTGTAAATTTTGGTACCCAAGGGGATGCTTGGAACCAATCCCCTATGGATATCAAGGGACAATTGTACTTTAATTAAGCCTTTATTGCATAATTACACTTCATCCATATTATCTCATTCAGTACCCCTGCAATGAACCAAATGCTTATGTCCCTCCTCAAATTCATACGTTGAAATCCTAACCCTACCAGGTCACAGTACAAGGAGGTGGAACATTTGGGAGGTGATTAAATTGTAGGAGTAGAGCCCTCATGAATGGGTTAGTGGACTTATAATAGAGACATGAGGCCAGGCGCAGTGGCTCACACTTATAATCTCAGCACTTTGGCAGGCCAAGATGGGAGGATCCCTTGAGCCCAGGAGTTTGAGGTCAGTCTGGGCCACATGGTAAAACCCCATCTCTACAAAAATACAAACATTAGCTGGGTGTGTTGGTGCATGTCTGTAGTCCCAGCTACTTGGAAGGCTGAGATGGGAGGATAACCTGAGCCTGGGAGGTCGAGGCTGCAATGAGCTGTGATCATGCCACTGCACTACAGCCTGAGCAACAGAGTGAAACCCAGTCTCTTAAAAACAAAAAGACCCCAGAGGGCTTCCTTGCCCCTTTCACCACCTGAGAACACGTTGGGAAGACAGCATCTATGAACCACGAAACCAGATCATTCATGTGTTGACATCTTTTCCCCCATATGATGCTATTGGGCGGTGGGGCATTTGAGAGGTGATTAGGTCAAGAAGATGGAGATTTCCTACATGGGATTAGTGCTGACATAAAAAGAGGCACTAAAGAGCTTGCTTTCTGTCTCTCTGCTCTGCACCAGGTGAGGACACAAAACGAAGACAGCTATCTGCATATCAGGAAGCAGGCCCTAACCAGATACCGGATCTGCCAGCACCTTGAGCTTGGATTTTCCAACCCCCAGAACTGTGAGAAATAAATATCTGTTGTTTATAACCCATCTGTCACATTTTGTGACAGCAGCCCAGATGGACTATGATACTTCCCCACACTACTTGGCCATCCTCTTTTCTCCTCTGTACAGATGAGTGAACTGTGATTTCGGAGATACCTAGTGCCTTGCTCAAGCTGCAGCATCTGTATCTGATGGGGCTGGTTCTCAAACCTAGTTCTTCTGCCTGGACATCCAGATACAGGGTACAACATGAACTGGCCTGTTGAGAACTGAGAGATGAATCATTGTAAAAACAAGTTACTAACATTTAAATAATGCGTACCCCAAGATTTCCACATGCAAAATCAGGCAGAGCCAGCAACACAGAAGCTGAAGGGTATTGAAAATTCATAGGAGGGGAGAGCCCCCAGGGTAATGTTAGAAATGGCCAGTGGTTGAGAGTACTGGGTTTGTGAATATCCCTGTCCATTTCATCTAAGACAATGGCCATGTGACTCTATGGACTTCCCTATGAGAGACACGCTATATGTGAGTGTCGTTCCACCCTCAGTGGATCAAAACAGCATAGCGGGCACTCAGTGCTTACTTACTGCCTATGTCATCAGTTTGCAAGTCAACTTCTCACTTCGACACTGTTATGGGCCATTCTCTTGTTTCTCTCCCAAACTCATATGTTGAAGCCCTAATCCCCAGGTACCTCAGAAGGTGACTGTATTTGGAGATATGTCCTTTAATGAGGTGATTAAGTTAAAATGACATTCTGATAGTGGGCCTTAATCCAATCTGACTAGTGTCCATGTAAGAAGAGAAAATTTGGACACTCAGAGACACAGGTGCACAGAAGAAAGACCCCGTGAGGACCCAGAGAGAAGGTGGCTCTCTGTAAGCCAAGCACTGAGGCCTGGAACAGATCTTTCCCTTGTGGTCCTCAGAAGAAACCAACCCTGTAACACCTTGATCTTGGACTTCTAGCCTCTAGAACAGTGAGGAAATAGATCTCTCTGACTTAAGCTACCCAGTCTGTGGTATTTTGTTATGACAGCCTGAACAAACTAATACAGACAGAAAATTTAATAGCCTCAAAATTTGATTTTAATGTTTTGCCAGAGCTCAGGCATTTAAATGTGAAATATTTTAAAATGCTTCAACATGTCCCCATCTAGGATGGAGTTTCTTCCCTGCCCTTTCTTGAAGTTCTGAGCATCCCATTTGTCCAGCTGACTTCTAAAAGTTCTACAAGCGCTCTCTGTTTCATTTGATGTAGACTACTTTTCCCCTCAGGCAGGTTTTTAAATTAAACACTTTCCTAAGTTATCTGGCATATTCCCAAATAATGTATTTGACATTTCGATGCAAATTGCAAGCGAATATTTAGTAGCAATCCCACATCCTGAAACTCAATTACTGCCTTGTGAAGGAGAAGAAAAGGAGAACTATGACAACTGAGGCTCATCATGAAATAAGATGGATTTTTGAGTCTCTATGACAACAGAATATGTGGACTCTCTTTGTCAGAAAAAACTTTCAAGTGTCTAAATCCAATTTATTTTCTTTCAGTAAATGTTTATTGAGCACTTAGTAGGTGCTAGGGGCAAGCACATAATATTTTAATGTAGCTGTCATGGCAATGGAGGGTTTGGGATTAGGCAAATTTGATTTTATCTTGGAGTCATTTAAGTTAGAAATAAAATGTTGCATTTAAAAACTCCAACAATGTTTGCAGTAGACACTCCATCCCTTATCTTTCCTTTTTGATGAACACAGGATGAAGAGAAAGACACCAGTGACCCAGGGAGAGAGTGGAGTTGAGGGGTGTGGGACCAATTTCCAGAATGTTTGGTGATGAGGAACTTCACATTTTGACTGAAGCCTGTCAAAACGGCCACCGTGTTATACTGGAGATAAGACAATGCATAATACTGACTTCCCATTATGGCCCTTAGAAATGAAAGATACTGTCATCCTGTGAATCCACTCATTTGAGAGGCATGAATTCAATTTTAATTAAAATAGGAGAAAAGAAGAGACAGAGGAAGAATGTGACATGCTTTATGAGTGATGATTACCAGGGCCTTCATTCCTTTTTATAACCAGGGTGGAGTACTACTGCTTCTGGAAAGGGGATGCGTGTGAGGGAAAGGATAGAGAGCAGGAACCACAACTGCAACCATTTCACGCTTTAACAGTCAGTAGGGATGTGCCATCACAGGCATACCCACTGCTTATCCCAAAGTCAGCAAAAGATACAAGAGCAATTAGGTAACACAGAGCATCTTTGAGTGCTACTGCTGACATGTTCAGAGACATGTGTTTCTTACGGAGTTGCCACAAAAAATAAAAAATTGGAACCTACCATTTTTCATCTTGTTGTAGGTGAGCAAGCATTATTCAGAAGCCCTGATTTATCCTCAAGGCATTTACCTAATAAAAGGTCATGAAAAAAAGTTAGCAAGATGTCCTCCCAAAAAAGAGCTGCTACTTATAAATAGTTGTAGAATTTTAGAAAGGACATTCTTCCCTTTCTACGAGTATATGATGACTTTCAAATGCCTGAGGATTTATAGTCCAGGTTTTTATCATCTCTGTAGAATGAACTTAGTTTCACTAGCAATCACTAATGAATTATTGGCATTGTTTCTTTCACTTGAATTGCACAGTAGCTAGTTCCTAAAGTTTAAATAACTTCTCCCAGCCCATTAAGTTAGTTGTCTAAGGTCTGGAATTTATTTTTTAAAAGATGTTCATTTATGAAGAAATATTGCAAAATAAATATTCGAATGCCTATAATTATAAAAAAATAAAAAGCAAATCATCTTAGAATCAATATTGAAAGTCTTTTAACTTCTCTTACAATCTACATCATTCGAATCTACTCCATTGGCGAAAAAATAAAATGAAAAACAAAATCCCTCAAAGTACTCAATTAGTTGTATTTCAAAACAATTGTAATGGCAGCCCCATTTCATATCAGATTTAGGATCGACATTGCCAAAAAGAATGGTCCATAAAATCATTTCAGTTTTATGCTTAACTCAATCGGTCAATGAATGGCAAAAGACTCTGATTTCCCGAGTCAGCAGTCTCGTTACTTAAATCATGCTGATAGTCATAAGTTCATGTGGATTTAGGCAGAAATCGTCCGTTTTAATAAATAGCTCTGTGATCCAGATGCTTAATCTCTTTCCCTACGTGGAAAGGTGATCCTTTTTTACTGCATAGACCTCAATCTAAATCGACACTAGATTTTTTTTTTTTTTTAAATTAAAGTACAGTCAATACTAATGGAAGGCAGCAGGGACCAAGATAACCTCAAAAGGCAGCTAATCCGAAATGTGTTTAGCTTTGGCTAAACGGAGATTTAAAATGGATAAGCCGGGAGCTGATCTGATCATAATCCCCAGCTATATACCCAAGCATTTCTTTTTCAATCTTAAAATCATCTGTTGGTTCCAACTAAGAAACTAAAGTAAAGCCAGTAAGCAGTTAGCCTATTCCCAAAGAGTGCATCAATTCTACAGCTTACGGGAAGGATGCTAATCAACAACAGCAGGTGTCAGTTACTCTAACAGCTTCTGTTCCTCAAGTGCCACTGGATTCATGCACACTCTGCGCCATTTCAAACTCACAGTACAATTTGTTCTTCTATGACACTTTAAGTAGACCAAAGACCAAAGGGAAAGTGTAATTTCCATTTCTTGAGACAGACCAAGAAAACAGACATGTCTGGCCAAGTATGACAAACCCATTCTAACTCCCTAATCTCCTTAGGCAGAAAATACAGGGTTAAGCATTGCAAATAGAGATTTTGCAATGGTAAGTGAAAGCCTATTAATATACCAAACTGTGTAAACATCATTATTTAGACCTTGGGAACACATTACTGACATAAACCTGAAAAGGTTATGAAGACGCTGCCATTTAGCAAAATAAAATAACATGTACAAATGATTATAATCTATTAATCTTGCTTTCTCTTCCAAAAGTAAGGCAGCAGAGGAAAGTGACATTATACCCAATTCGATTATCACTGAGTAAGGAAGTTGTTCGATGTGTGTGTTTGGGAGGAAATGGGAGTGGAAGAAGCCAAGCACAGAGAAAATAAATAATTGAACAAAATGCCTTATAAAAGCTTAAGGTGTATACACAAAAAGAAAGGAAAATGAAAATGAAAAGATGAAGTGTAGGAAATTAATGGTATTTAAATGAAATAATGGAGCTTCACTCTCTAGAAGCAGCTGGGGAGCACTTGATTCGTTGCAATCTGCTTTTTCAGACAAATACATAAAAATGGCTAATACGTACTAGGCACCTACAAAGGGCCAGGCACAGTCTCTTTGCTTTGTGTCTGAATTCACTTCCTCTTCCCAAGGACTCAGTGAGGCAGGTTAACATTATGACACTCACCTTACAATGCCAGAGGCAGCAGGCGTGGTGGCTTACGCCTGGAATCCTAGCACTTTGGGAGGCTGAGACAGGTGGATAGCCTGAGGTCAGGAGTTCGAGACCAACCTGGGCAAAATGGTGAAACCCCACCTCTACTAAAAATACAAAAATTAGCTGGGCATGGTGGCACGCACCTGTAGTCCCAGCTACTTGGGAGGCTGAGGCAGGAGAATCGCTTGAACCTGGGAGGTGGAGGTTGCAGTGAGCTGAGATGGTGCCACTGCACTCCAGCCTGGTGACAGAGCAAGACTCCGTCTCAAAAAAATAAATATATAAATTTTAAATGTTCTCACCACAAAAAATAAGTATGTGAGGTGATGGATAAGTTCCTTAGTTTGATTGAATTATTCCACAATTTAAATATGTATCAAAACATCACACTGTACCCCATCTAGATATACATGATTTATTGATTAAAAATAAAATAAAATAGGTATAAGTATTAAAAATCATTTAGCACAGTGTTTGGCACATAGTAAGAGCTCAATTTATTACCATTATTGCTATTATTGTCACTATTCTTTGTTTTGTTTTTTTCTGTTTTTTTGTCGTTGTTGTTTTGTTTTGTTTGAGACGGAGTCTCACTCTGTCACCCAGGCTGGAGTGCAGTGGTACGATCTCTACTCACTGCAACCTCCGCCTCCCAGGTTCAAGTGATTCTCTTACCCCAGCTTCCCAAGTAGCTGGGATTACAGGCACATGCTACCACACCTGGCTAATTTTTGTATTTTTAGTAGAGATGAGGTTTCACTATGTTGGCCAGGCTGGTCTCCAACTCCTGACCTCAGGTGGTTTGCCCACCTCGGCCTCCCAAAGTGCTGGAATTACAGGTGTAAGCCACCACACCCAGCCTAAACCACTGTGCCTGGCTTCTCCTTTGAACATTTGTCAGTGTTGAAGATTGGTACACCTAGCTGTATATACCATCACCAAAAATGGCATTATATTTAACACTTTGCTTCCATAACTGGATGCAGTTGAATTGTTAATTTTAAAGTAACTGTTAATTCTATCAATGTCATGGGTGCACATAGCTAAAATCAAGTAATGGTGAATGGCTCATAACAAAAAGAACCTGTTCTTGTCCACTATGCCCACCTTCCTCTGCCACTTCTAAATGTGTTTGCTGTTTCCTGTACCACTTACCTCCATGTTTCTAAATAATATGCTTTTATTTCTATTTTTGATTTATCAGTTTAGTTAAAATAGCCTTCAATTGTAAAGGGCCACCTTGTCTAAGACCATGATCCCTCCTGTCTTAGTTATGACCCCTCATGCATTAGCACACACCATGACAAATACAATAAACTGGGTAGTTTAGACAACACGTATTTGTTTCTCACTGTCCAAGATCAAGGTGATGGCAGACTGGCAGATTCAGTCCCTGGTGAGGGCTTTCTCCCTGGCTTGCAGATGGTCACCTTCTTGCTGTGTCCTCACATGATAGAGAGAGAGGGCTCTCATGCCCATTTCTTTATAAGGGCTTCAATCCCATCATAAGATCCCCACTCCGACAAACTCATCTAACCCTAATTATCTCCCAAAGTCCCCACCTCCAAATACCATATTGGGGATTAAGGGCTTCAACTTAAGAGTTTTGGGGAGACACAAACATCCAGTCCATAACATCTCCTTTGCTCAGCTCCAATGACTGATAGATTCTGGGGGTAAAAAGGCCCAAACTCTTTGATTTAAGGCAGTACCACTCTGGGGGGCCATCCAGCTCTAGAGGGAGATTTTTGTTGTAACTGCATCAACATCACAATTCAGCTCCTCTCCCTGCCCTATCCTGCTTCCTTCTTCCTCCACAGGTGTTGACCTTCAAGACAGATACTTCTCAGTAAACTTTCTGCACAGAGTGTTTCTTACAGGGAACCCAACCTAAGATAGTGTTGTAGACTTTCTGTCATGGTAGTGAATCTAGCATACACGCACACTTGCCTTCTAATCCTCTCAGTATAGTTACATAACAACTTTTGGTTAAACAGTCACCATTTATATCACTATAACAATGAAATACTGTTTACTGCTGAGCTAAATAGCATCCTATTATTACCATTCCTTTCTCATGTATATTTTGTTTTGTCTTGCAATTAATAAAGCTACTGTGTGTTCATCTGCTTAGTTTCTACAAACTTTACTTTCTCCCAATATGCCAATGGACCTGTCAAATGACTCAATTAACTTTTGCACATCTCGTATATAATAACTATTCTAGCAACTCTATTTGGCTATTTCATAATTCTCTCCTGCAGCTCTTTACCTTCCCGCTCTAACAGATACTTATTGCTCTACACAAGTGTGATTCTGTCAACTCTCTTTATCATTTTTCTGTCAGGACCTTGATTTCACAAATCCCATATATGTATCTTTCTTGGTTTATTCCTTTGTTTTGCTGGGGTCTATTCTTTAATAACTTTCTCTAAGATGCGGGAGGTTTATTTTGGAAGTACATCCACATTTGTTTTTCTTTACTTACATGTTATTGATACTATGCCTGGGCATAAAACTGTTGGCTGAAAACGCTTTTTCTCCAAATTTTTAAATTTTCTTTTATCCAATGTTAGCAAAAAGTCAAAAGTCATTCTGATACTCTTTTCTTTGGGTATGAATGGCTCATTTTCTCTTGAAGCTTAAGAAAATTATGTTTTATCCCTGGTGTTTTGAAATGTTGTGATGTGTTGGGTTAGTCTATTTTTTATTCATTGGGCTAGGTGCTTGGTGGGCCCATTTAATTTGGGTTGTTGTGTTCTTTTCTGATCTAGAGAGAATTTTTCTTCATTATGTCTGATAATTTTCTCATTGTTTCCTCTCACTTCCCAGGAATTCCTTAAACTGGAGACAATGAACTTCTTATACTGATCTTATAATTCTGTTTTCTGTTTATGTTCTCTTTTTTCCTACTTACTAGAAGGTTTCATCCATTATTTATGTCCCAATTCTTTTTTTGTGTTTTTTTTTTCTTCCATTGCTTACCGTATTTTTAATTTTCAAGCACTGCCTTGGTCTCTGTTTCTTTTTTAGAGATTCCTGTTTTCATGGGCATATTCCTCAAATATTTGCATATATTAGATATTTTTTTCTTACGTTTTCTTCTGCTCCCTGAAAAATCCTGTTTCCTCTAGGTGTCAATTTGAGGCTTTCTTAAAATGCTGTGTGATTCTTGATTTTTTATTCTTAACATTTACAACTGAGGTTTTTCACTATTTATCCCTGGATCTCACTTCAGCCTTCAACTGGTGTCTCTACATTTCTCTAGAGATAAGAGTTCCAGTATCCTCCAGGGAGGATGAGTTGGGGAGAAGATCTGATGTACATCTGTTGTACGGCCTTTCTGGCAAAGCCTCTCTCTTCAGCCCGTGCCTCACCACAGCCTTTAGCAGTTCCGATGTCCCTAGGTAAAGTTCCAAGGAGCATGCTGACTCATTTCTTGGTGATAATGTCCTCTGCAGGCTAGGTGGAAATTTCTTCTGCTCTGATAAATTAATTACCATCTGCTTCCTTGCTTCAGTAATGTTTGTTAAAAGATTTTTCCACTGTTGCCTTTTCTCTGGCTCTCTTTGTCCTTGTGGATTAACATATTTTGGCTTTTCTTAATGCATGTTAGGTGGGTTTGAAGAGGGAGAAAATACAAGTATGAGCACACTGTCATTTTTAAATAGAAGCCCTATAAGATGTTTTATTCCCAAATATGCATTTATCACTTCACAGGTATTTATGATGAAGAATTCTTTCTAACACAAGAATTTAGCCTCCCTGTAAGATGAGAGTCTTCATTCGTCGAACTTTGAGAAAATGGTTCATTCCTCATACAGAGCTAACAAAGGAGAGTTCATACTTTGAAAACACAAAAAAAAGACAAGAAAATAAAACAAGATTTCCAAGGTAGGGAGTCATAGCTTTTTTTGTAAAACTCAGTACAATTTTTTAAAATGTGTTCTTAAATACACCTTTCTTTACAGAGCCATTTAGTAGCGTAAAATATGCAGGCAAAATATACATTGTACATTTTGCACAGAGCAGACAAGCTTGGGCAAAGAATCTTGACATGTATTGTTCTATTAAGCAAATCTCTCCAGAGATCTATAGATTATAAACTGTAAATGTTATTATTCTGTGAAAACTTAGTGCCAGCAGTGAGATGGTATCAAACCACCGTGCATACAAAGAGAAGGCCAAAGTGCAATCTTGACATCAAAGGCAATCAGCTAATAATTTAATGGACATGGTTACGTGATTAAATTGTATCCATGTACATGATATGCAAACAGAAAAAAAGAAATGAGGCCATGTGATGAAATAGAGCCTTTCTTTTAAAATTTTGCTCAAAAACATTGCTCTGTTTTTATATATAAGAAAAATGGGTGTAAGAGAAACTCAGATGGGAGGACTGAGGAATATGGATGTATTTGGGACATTTAGGTCATCTCTTTGGCAGAGTTACTACACTTCCAGACGTAATGACTTCTGTAAATTATTGAAACTTCCAGACTTGTAGTAATGATTTGGTAATAAGTCCAAATGTATCAGGGCATGAGAGAACATCAAAACATTACACTGAGTGTTAAATGTTATCGTCTGGTCCAGAAATTATGTCAGTAAATAACATCTGTTGGAAATAATTATCCTGCATTTCAGGTGCAAAATGATGAGATATTCTGGGAAAGATCAAATACAAACTTTATATTTATTTGTTGTAAGAACTCAATAATAATCTTAAAAGTAAAAGGAGAATGCTACTAGATGTGGTATGATTAAGGGCAGACCCATCCCTGGCTTCTGGCTTGTCAGGTTTATGTGTTCATTTTATTGCACTGGTATGAAGCCTGATCTGAGAGCTCAGATAATATGTACACTATGGAACTCTGGATATTTACAATCAGAAATTTGTGGCTTCACCCATAAATACTAGTTAACATACCTGAGTTATTTATGAAATACGCTCCTACTTTGCATTGTATACCAGAATTACTTTTCTTCCCCCACATTTTAGCAATTTGCCCATTGGGACTTAAGGGCTTTTCTTTTTTTGGATAAGAGAACTTAAAGAAATATCTCTCAAAAATAAAATACTCTGTCTCTGCGTGCACGTGTGCACCCAAGTCAGGACTAGAGGAAGCCAAGTGACTCAGTCATTTCAGGTGCAAATCTCAGTAATCGAGATAAACAATATTTTAATATAATACTTTAAAAATCAATATTGTGGCTCATGCCTGTAATCCCAGCACTTTGGGAGGCCGAGGCAGGTGGACCACGAGGTCAGGAGATCGAGACCATCCTGGCTAACATGGTGAAACCCCGTCTCTACTAAAAATACAAAAAATTAGCCGGGCGTGGTGGTGGGCGCCTGTAGTCCCAGCTACTCAGGAGGCTGAGGCAGAAGAATCGCTTGAACCCGAGAGGCGGAGGTTGCAGTGGGCCGAGATTGTGCCACTGTACTCCAGCCTGGGTGACAGAGTCAGACTCTGTCTCAAAAACAAACAAACCAAACAAAAAACCACAATGAAAAAAATCTCAAAATTTTAAATAAAGACAGACTGTATCTGTCTTTATTTTCACTTTTGCATCAGACTCCAATATAGCTTGGAATGGGGCATTGGTATGTGTTGTGTATTTATTTCTCAAGCTTTTTTTTAAATTTTGTTGTAGGTCCAAAAATAAACAAAAAGGTAGCTATGATTCCCAATTTCTGTATTGTACAAAAGTTATTAAATCCTACCAATGAATACTATTATTTGTCTAAATAGTTTATAAAAAAACTGCTCAGCTACAAACTCCCTGAACACAGCAAAGAGCTTATATTTTACTGTACCCATCACATCACCTACAACTTCACTATTTTACATGAACTATTAAATAAATATTTTGACTGATATGGGAGTAGAGTGAAAGTACTAAACCGGAAATAAGGAGACCTAAGCTCTACTTCGGGTTCTGCTACTATTTCAGGCAAGGCATTTAATATCACTGAGGCTCAGGGATATCATGTATTAAATTTGTTGAGTCACACAATGATCTCTAAAGTTCCACTACTTTTACGAGTTTATAGATTTGTAATTTTTTTAAATTTACTTTTTACTAGCAGCAATTAATTAAGGAAATCATATTAAAGAAGACATGACAACATAAAAGAGTACAGTAATTGGTTTTGGGCCAGGCACGGTGGCTCATGCCTGTAATCCCAGCACTTTGGGAGGCTGAGGCAGGTGGATCACCTGAGGTCAGGGGTTCGAGACCAGCCTGGCCAACATGGTGACACCCCGTCTCTACTAAAAATACAAAAATTAGCTGGATGTGGTGGCACACACCTTTAATCCCAGCTGCTCAGGAGGCTGAGGCATGAGAATCACTTGAAGACAGAGGTTGCAGGGAGCTGAGGCTGCGCCACTGTACTCCAGCTTGGGTGACAGAGTGAGACCGTGTCTCCAAAAAATAAATAAAATAATTGCTTTTGCCACTGTTATTCATTTGACATAATCAAAAATGGGACTAAAAGTACATTATCATAGAACCCATGAGTTCTTAGTGGGATAAAAGCTGAATATTATATTGTAGCTACAGTTAAGATGGACAAATATACTTCTGGCATCCAAAATTCATACTGTAAAAGGAATTTCCTATTAAAAATGTAAAAAAAGGCCAGGCGTGGTGGCTCACATATGTAATTCCAGGACTTTGGAAGGCTGAGGCTGGTGGATCAACTGAGGTCAGGAGTTCAAGACCAGCCTGACCAATATGGTGAAACTCCATCTCTACAAAAAATACAAAAATTAACTAGGCATGGTGGTGAGTGCCTGTAATCCCAGCTACACGGGAGGCTGAGACAGGAGAATCACTTGAACCTGGAGGCAGAGATTGCAGTGAGCCGAGAACTTGCCACTGCACTCCAGCCTGGGCTACAGAGTGAGACTCCGTCTCAAAAAAATAAAAAATAAAAAAAAGTTGTTTTATTACCAGGCATTCTACAAAAGCTTACTTTTTAACCCATTATTGATCTGATATAAATAATCTTTTAGAATCCAGCACATTTGTAAAAATTATTCTATGGAGAGAAATAAAGTTCTAAAGTTAGCATATAAGTTTTGAAATATAACCTTTATTATATAATAATTACATTATAATTAACTTCAGGTGATTTTTTTAGAGAGAATTCTATACAGTACTGAAAAAGTTACAAAAATTATATTTCTTTGTCCTATCAAAGCCCATATCTTGTTTTATATACCTTAGTCTCTTTTATTTAAATTTCTCTAGTAATGCCATATTTGGGCCATAAAATCCTAATTTCTGGATTTCACAACGAAACAGAATAATGACAATTACCATTCATTTCCAATAAGCAAGTTCACAACATTGAAAAAATTTAACAAAACGTTCAATAGTAGCTTGTAGGCCTTGTAGGGTATATATTATCATTCAGATTTGTGGAAATTAAGAATATTAAAGTTGAAATTAAGTTAAAAGTTTGAGTCAAAAATTATTTTTTAATGAAGTTTACTTCCCCACAAAGATACAAAGTAAAAGCTCTAAAGGATTTTAATTAGAGAATTGTTAGGAAGTTATTTATAAATAGAATAAAATGCTAAAGAAGTTTTAAATGTATTTTACATGTATGAAAACTGCTAAAAGAATTTTAAAGGGGTTTTAAATGTATTTTACATTATTTCCTGCAGGTAGGATGAATGTTTTTGTTGTGCTTTATTTGAATTCGAAGTAATTTATTTGTCAAATTGTCTCTTCCTCATTCCTGAAAACAGAAAGGTAAATGTATCTGTACCTATTTTTAAAAATTTTGTTTCTACAAATTCTAATTGAGAAGAGGTCAATGAAGACTAGAAATCATGAAGGAGGTAGATTAATACAGAAATTTAAGCAAATTGAATCTAGACGTTTAGGCAAAGCCAAACCTCCTCAGATCACTTCTAGATACTGACACGGTTGCCTACACTGTCTTATTTACCTACATTCATGTGATCTTGTAAAGAGTGAAAAATAATCACTTAAATTCAACATCAGTGTTCTCAATATCATAAAAATGAACATCCCTCTTTGATTGTGTTCCGACTGGCAATTCTTTGAGATGACTCAAAAAGGAGAAACTATAGGAAGTAACTTATGAAGTGCTTAAAATGGCAGCTAGTTAGTTTTACAATCTAGTAAGCCAAAACCCATAGCTCTGGCTCAAGTTGGTTTGCTGAATTTGTTACTTCCTTTTATCTACAGTTTTTAAAAGTTACTACCTTACCAAATAATGGGTCATTTTCCATGACCGTCAAAAAAATAATCAAACATAAGCTTTTGGATGGTCATGGCAATTTTAGTTATGCTGTGCTTTCACACAAAACTATTGTTAGGAGACATCCAAACATATACCTCAACTGTCCATTGCGGCTCGGCAGATGGTGGTAGAAGGGAGACCTGTCATTTAAATGAGGCACCATTTTCATCAACATGCTCATTGGTTATGAAGCAAAGATAAGCTACATCTGAGTCATTACTTTCTGGCCTAGGATATAAAAAATGATCCATTCATCTATGTAGCTCCACACTAGATCCTTTTTATAATTCCGTATGTTTACCTGAAAAAGCTGCACTGTGTCATTTATAATTGAGCCATGCAGAAAGATTAGACACAGTCCTATTTATTTTCTTCAATTCTGAGCTCAATTTTACACAATGAATTCATAGGGAAGAGTGTAGATATGGAATTTTCATGAGGTTGTACTTAATTCAGGAAGCATGTGCTTTAAGAATTTACATATTCTGTATAATATTGTAAAAAAATGAAATTGCATTTGAGTCTATTTTTTCCAAACTCTATTTGTGCTTTGGTCTTAAAGAAAGACCACACAGAAGGCTTAGACTTAATTCATATAGGATACACTGATTACTCCATTTTGAAATCATGCTGCCAAATGATGACTTCACTTCATTGACTGCAGATAATTTTCCCACTACTCCTGCCTTGGGAACCTAGACTTTAAGAAATAATTGTTTATTCTGAAGTTGGCAGTTTTTATTTTTAGCTAAAAATTATTATGTGTATGTATATATAATAAATATATAAAAATAATATATGTATAAGTTATACATATTAGATATATACATATATATCTTACCCTACCACTAAGGACAACGAATTCTTCTTTTGAGATATTAATGCTATCAGATCATTATCAAAACCAAACAAGAGTTATTGGCCAAAAGGAGTGTGTCCTGGCCTGTACTAGACACAGCTGTAGTTCAGTTGGCCCAGCATCTAGGCCCCATCTGTAAAGCTTGGATGCTTGGTGACACTGGCCAGTCTGAAGCCTATTTAAAGACGCCTGAGAAAGCTAGGCAGACAGATGGTGAAGCAATACAGTAATGAGGAAAATTTAGCTTATGTTGATTTCTTCTGCCTTCCAAGAGGATGTTGCAACTACCAAGTAACACTCCATAATGGGGCATCTATCACTCAGAGGCATGCAAACATTTGTGCTCATCCACAAAATATCAGTTAAGGTGTACATACATTTCACCATATGTAAACAGAACACAACATACGGCTAATATGACAATTAGCAATATGCATTGCCTACCGCAGTTACTAAGTGATTTTAATTCCATTGGCTTAGCTCCTACCCCATTCCTCTCTTAAGGAGGTTTTCTTGTTTGTTTAGGTTTTGTTTTTTGGTTTTTGTGACTCAGCTCAAGTGAAACTAAAAGTATTAGAAATAATGGATTACATCCAATGCAGAGTAAACATTAAGATGACCTTCTTTTAGAGTACCCCCCATTCTTACAGAGTACCCTTCTTTCAGAGTAGCCCAAAGTACTTCTTTCAGAGTACCCCCAACAGGAGGAGGGAAGGAACCGAAGCAGGCCAGCGTGCTGGAGCCCAGGAAGTGAGGTCAGATCACTTCATGGAGTTGGATTTAATCCCAACTGCAAGTAAAAGATGCTGATGATTTTGACTGGGGGGAAGGTATGCCCTGACTCGATTTCCATTTTAAGGCTCTCCTTCTTCCACTTGCTGGGTAGAGAATTGGTTAAAGAAGATTAGAAAGCCAGTGGCAAGAAAACAGATTAGGAGACTGTTGCATTTTACTGCAAAATGAACAATCCAGCTCAGTGCTGAAATATCAAAACATTTGCAACATCACTGATAGGATGGGCAGACAGGACGGCACCAGCCATGGTTGCTGGCTCTCCCTGGCATGCCTCATTTCTTTATGAAGTTGCTTTTTGTGCCTTAAATCTCTGTGCCATTATGATTTATGACCACATGCAATCTTTTAAATTAAGATTTGTTTGATTGTTTCTATTAAGGTGACCATAATAGCAATTTTCCTTTTCCAAACAAATGTTTTGCAGAGTGCTGCAACTCAGAGTCTGTGTATGGATCATGACAGTGATTAATTTCTGTCGCTAAATTCTTTAGTTTCTTTAGCTAATTTAAGATAGCTGCCACTTTTTAATAACTAAAGGATATAAATCCAGTGGGGTATTTTTTCCTAAGTAATTGATATCACATCTTCATATTAGTGACTATAAATTATGGCTCTGTTACCCCATTCTGTCACCCAGTAAGGTTTCTCAAAGTAGGCACAACCCAGGCTGTGGCTGTGCTGTGGTGCATACAACTTTTCCTAAACAACAAATCATAGAAGCAAACACTGTCTAAACCAATAATTTACATATGATTTCATTCGGTTGAATGAAAAACTCACTAGGCTTGCAATGCTGCTTTGTTTACTGATTTTTTTTAAAGGTTAGTGTTAAACAAGTTAAAGAAGTCACTCTCTTAGGTAGAACCGATGTTAAGATTGGAAAGGGGAAATACCATTTATCTATTTTATTTGACCAAAAAAATTAAGTTTCCAAAATATCCTTAATTAGTAAATAGAAAAATAAAATCCCTTAAAATTTCCAAGGATTAAAAAATTCCCAACTTTGATGACTCATTTCTTCTAAGTGAGCACAGTTCCTCTCAGTGCATTTAAACATTGCTTCCTTAAACACATCCACAGACACCTATGACTCTTAAAGGGAATCTATTGCTATGATACAAACACTAGCAGAAAACTGAAGTACCAGAACTGATGCCAAATGTATAAATGACTTTTGGATTAAACCAGTGTTGGTTTATATGTGACATAATTCTGTCTCTTAACCAAACAGAGTGGGAAGGGGTTCTAACTGGTCTCAAAATGGCATCCAAACTGCTCAGAAAGAATGAGGACATCTGTGAGTATTTATACTCATAAAAACATGTCAGTCCATTCTTAGATCAAGGAATCCCAGCTGCAAATGAATGAGGGTCTCTGAAATGATGTTGTCAACCCCTCTCAGCCATTGGCAGCAAAGACACCCCTATAGTAGCACCCTGAATACTTATATATAACTATAATTGATTACATTTAACTTTATATGATTTGTAGATCAATGATGACTGCATGTTTATGCAAAGTGTCTCCGTAAAGAAATGAGACTAATTTTCTTCTTGAATAACTTGTGAAGACAGAAGAGCAATCACATTGCAGCAAGAATCTATGGCAGCATGTTTCAACGAGCAGCAGCAGTATTTCCAAGTTCAGCCAGTCAACTGTCATATGCTAACAGCTGCAGTGAATATTGCTTTATGTCGGAACAAAAATGGGTGATCACTTAAAGTAAAAAATTAATGTGGAGTTCTATGTGATAAATCTTCAACACATCCACTTGACATGCTAAAATAAGCCTCTGGGAATGAAAGGATGCTGAAAGCCACAATTTTAATGCCAACAAACTTTTTAAAGGTTGTGGAAGATGTTTATGTTGCTACACGACACAACATCAGATCAGTCTGATAGTCTATAGTAGACTATGAGATTCATTCATAAAAATGGTGAAAACATTAAAGATTTAGATCATTTAATTAAGACACAAATGGTGGCTACAGACTTACACTAAAGGAAGGAACAAATAACTGTGCGAGCGCAGGGTTGATAAGGACATTAATGTCAATTCAGTCTCGTCTTCTCTATTTACAGATAAGGAATCTAAGCTCAAAATCAAATGACTCCTAAATGGTAAAATTAAAACTAATTGGATTTGTTCTGAAAGTAACTATGTTGCAAGAAAAATTTCTACAAAAATTATGCTGTGCATTTTAGGTAACAAAAGAAAACATTCAGATGGGTCATTTTCTTTAGTCTTCCAAAAAAAGTACCTTAAAAACCACTTTTTAAACGTTTTTAAAATTTCCTGTAACATAATCTAGATGCAAAATGCTTAATGTATTTACTAGAAAACTCCAACATCCCCAGGATCCAAATCAAATTATAATTTGATTTGAACACCAAGATTTCTTTTTTTGCTATCTGGTTTTGTTGAAGTAGCAAATCTTGATTTCTGTGTATGCTGCGTATTGTATTAATAGCCCAAATCAGTTTTGGTCTATGTCAAATACTCAAGGAATCTTATATGACACAAATATGCTGACTAAGACTAATGGTGGTCTTCTTTATTACAGCAACTCTTTGACTGCAAACACGGTTTTTGTTTTTTTCAAACTTGACGTTCAGCTTTCTGATTGTAGATCTCACTCATCAGACATGCCTACAAATGGTTTTTGATTCTTTCCAAAATTCTGGCAAATGACATGCATTATCCTCCTTTGAGAATACTAAAAAACGTAATATAGGTTCTAAAATGCTCTTGAGAAATGGCCTTGTTATAAGTTTATATTGTCTGTGCAAGGAGTCTACTTTGAAATGAAAAGCATTCATTTGTGTTCAATGTTATTTTAGAAGTCAGTAACTTAACATATATTCTATAATTAAAAGTCTTGATTTATATTAGCCCCCTTTTTACAGTTTAATTATGAACTCTGAAGAAGCACTGTATTTCCTCTTATGGCTCTCCATGGTCCCTGGCAAAATGAGATGTTCTGTATACAGCCTGCATTCAGTAAGAGTTGCTACAATGATCTTCAACTCGTCTAGGTTAAGTTATATTCCCCAAATCTGGAACTGCATGAAATTAGTATTAGTAGTGGGAAAGCCTTGGCTTAAATACCACTGACCCAAGCAGGCCTTTTCCATAATGGAGGAAGTGAGGATGATATAGTTGAATTGCACAGTTAGAAGATAATGGTTTGACTTTCATATCTATACAGAAAATGCACTAGACAAGCAGTTTTACATTTTCCCACTTTCTAGAAAAAAAGAGACACATCACTATGAGTACCATTGACAGTGGCTGCCATATATGACAACTTCAGCTTTTATGCTGAAGATTGCTTTTGTACTCAACTATATTCTTGAACACTAAAAATACTGTACTAAAAAAGAAATTAAAAAGTAATACCATTTACTATAGCCACACATAAAATTAAATACCTAGAAATTAACTTAGCCAAAGAAGTGGAAGATCTCTATAATGAAAACCATAAAACACCGGTGAAAGAAATTGAAGAGAACACCAAAAAATAAAAAATATTCCATGTTCATGAATTGGAAGAATCAATATTGTTAAAATGTCCATACTACCCAAAGCAATCTATAGATTCAATGTAATCCCTATCAAAATACCAATGACATTCTTCAGAAATAGAAAAAAAATCCTAAAATTTATGTGGAACCACAAAAGACCCAGGATAGCCAAAGTTATCCTAAGCGAAAAGAATAAAACTGAGAGAATCACAGTACCTGACTTCAAATTATACTACAGAGCTATAGTAATCAAAACAGCATGGTACTGGCATAAAAATAGACACATAGACCAATGGAACAGAATAGAGAACCCAGAAACAAATCCATACACTGACAGTAAACTTGTTTTTTATAAAGGTGTCCAGGACATATACCATGGAAAAGACTGTCTCGTCAATAAATGTGCTGGGAAAACTGGATATCCATATGCAGAAGAATGAAACTAGACCCCTATCTCTTGCCATATACAAAAATCAATCAAAATAGATTAAAGACTTAAATCTAAGACTTCACACTATGAAACTAATACAAGAAAACATCGGGGAAAATCTCCAGGACATTGGTCTGGTCAAAGATTTCTTGAGGAATACTCCACAAGCACAGGCAACCAAAGCAAAAATGGACAAATAAGATCCTATCAAGTTCAAAAGCTTCTGCACAGCAAAGGATACAATCCAGAAAGTGAGTAGATAACCCACAGAATGGGAGGAAATATTTTCAAACTACCCATCTGACAAGGGATTAATAACCAGAATACATAAGGAGCTCAAAAAACTCTATAGGAAAAAATCTAATAATCTGATCCAAAAATGGGTAAAAGATTTGAGTAGACATTTCTCAAAAAAAAAAAAAAAGACATACAAATGGCAAACAGGCACATAAAAAGTGATCAACATCATTAGTCATCAATGAGAAATGCAAATCAAAACTACAATGAGGTATCAGCTCACCCCAGTTAAAATGGCTTATATTCAAAAGACAAGTAATAATAAATGCTGGTGAGGATGTGGAGGAAAGGGAACCCTCGTACACTGTTGGTGGGAATATAAATGAGTACAGCCACTATGGAAAATACTTTGGAGTTTCCTCAGAAACCTGAATACTGAGCTACCATATGACCCAGTAATCCCACTGCTGGGTATATACCCAAAAGAAAAGAAATCAGTATATCGGAGAGACATCTATATTTTCATGTTTGTTGAAGCACTGTTTACAATACCTAAGATCAGGAAGCATCCTGAGTGTCCATCAGCAGATGAATAAAGAAAATGTGGTACATATACACAATGGAGTACTATTCAGCCATAAAAAGAAATAGATGCTGTCATTTGCAACAACATGGATGGAACTGGAGATCACAATATTAAGTGAAATAAGCCAGGCACAAAAAGACAAATATGTTCTCACTTATTTGTGGGATCTAGAAATTAAAACTGTTGAACTCATGGACATAGAGAGTAGAAAGATGGTTACAGAAGCTGGGAAGGGTGGTGAGGGGCTGGGGGGAAGGTGGGGATGGTTCACAGGTACCAAAAAAGTAGAATGAATAGGACCTGTTATTTGATAGCACAACAGGGTGACTTTAGTCAATCGTAACTTAATTGTACACTTTAAAATGACTTAAAGAGTGTAACTGGATTGTTTGTAACTCAAAGGATAAATACTTGAGGGGACGGATATCTATCCAATTCTCCATGATATGCTTATTTTACATTGCATGCCTGTATCAAAACATCTCATGTACCCCATAAAATATGTACTCCTACTATGTACCCACAAATGTTAATGTTGTACTAATGAGAATGAAGTGAAATAAAATGAAAATATTGTACTAATGATAGCAAAGCAGTTACAACTATGAGTAGGGGTGTCTGTGTGTGTGGTGTTTTCCCATTCAATGTATGCCTGTGACGTGATAAGCACTGTATAAAAGTCCAACAAATTCCTCTACTCCTGGACAGGGCCTGCCTCCCATGAACTCTGCACTTCCCAGTGAGTGCATGTTTAAATCATGGCTGCAGCAAAGGAAAGCAGCATTGGCTTTCTGAATGTCAGAATCAATACTGATAACAGTGTTAATATTTAAGCAAATGCATTGACTGTTATGTTTCTTTGTCAAAGTGAAATCGGTCATACTCCTTGTAAAATCATATGAAACAAGCATCACATTCCAATTCTGTTGTAGTCTGACAGTTTACTGCTCTAGGGCAATAAGGCAAAAATAAATGCAGTCACCCACAAATTGCTTCCAATTGTATGAGAACTCCTTAAGTATACAGTAAGTAGCTCTAAAAGCAGAAATCTGGATTCCAAACAAATTCCAACATGCTTCAAATTGCTTCTAACATATTTCTTTTCGGAAATGCTTAAGTGCAGAGTGCTGAAGTCTCTAGTTAGCATAGCTTTCTGTGTTCATTCCTGCCTTAACTGAGCCACCAGGAGGTCAGATTCCATAAGTGTGCCATGAGAGGACCCTCTATGGTGTCATCCTCAGTTCCAGAATATGTAAATATAATACAATTTCAGGGAAATATGACATAATTAGAGGCTATTATGCAGCCTTCCATGAGCCCTAATTTGCATGTTTCCAGTAAAAGTACACAGCTCACAGTGAGTACACACAAACTGTCATTTTTTCAATACTATAATTATTACTTGCAAACCTTGAAAAATATCTCTATCAATTCCAGAAAAGGGTTTGTGAGAGATTACTGCAAATGATGATGGAATAATTAACAGTTCTTTCTGCTTTCCAAAAATTTCCATTGTGACAGTATGTATATTGAAAAATTCATAAATATATAAAACATGAACAAAAATTCCTATTATTGGGTTTAAACTTCAAGAGTTAGAAAAATACCTAAGGAAGACTGAGAACTGGTATCACAATGAAACACGATTGCGTTATGTGAGGCCTGGTGTTTCTCTGTTGTTTTTGATAAAGACAACAGTTTATTTTTAAAGGCAGAGGTGACATGAGTAAGATTTTGCACTTGTCAGAGGGACATATCAAGATTATAAATTCAGACTTCAAGAACAAGATGCTTATATCTTCCATTTTACCATAGAGATAATGAGGAATAATACTGACATACACATGTACACAAAGATTCTCTGCTCTACAAATATATTATATTCAATTTTATCAAAGAATTAAAAGCATGGAGCCAGGGATGTAACTGTTTTCAAGGTTCTGATAGAATGCTACAATGAGATATAATCAATTGATATTTAATATATAATGAGAGTTTCTATTACTAGTTATTACTATCATATTACCAGATTTTCATAGAATTATTTATGTACCATCTTCTATTTATTATATACGTTTGTATTTCCTGTAAGTCAGTTCAGATCTCTTCTGAAAAAAAATGAATATTTCCAAAAGCATTATTCTTTAATCCAAAAAAAGAATAAAGAAAGGTCCTAAGAAGAAGAGAGTTAGCGTCTCACCAGCAGAAACTCAACTCTTTTGCACCTAGTACAAGAACAGGCCTCAATCGTGTGATTAGTGTCATCTGGTTTGATCCATTTTTTTACGGGGGTTAATAATTTCATGTCTTTCAGGATATAAATTCCCAAAAAGTAAACATTTTCTCCAAACCCCTAGAGAGCTATGAGCCTTCGACATGCATTAATTATAACCATCACTGACTGAACCCTGTTTTGTGGTTGCAATAATTCTTTTGGATCCCTGTTGTAAACTCTTAGTGAATCTGTCATTCACTCCTTCAACAAGTGCTTGCTGAGGCTTACTATGTACCAGGAACTGTTCAAGGTGCTGAGGATACAACAAGAAAGCAACCAAATATAGACAATTCCTACACTTCCGTTGCTTACGTTTTACTAGGGAGACAGATGGGGGAAAAAAAACACTACACATAAATAAACTATATAACATGTTAAACGGGTGAAAGATAAATGGCAAAAAAAAAAAAGAGCAAGGAAAGAGGGTGGGAAGTATTGTAGAGCAAGGGGGAGTTGCAATTCTAACTTCAGCAACCAAAGAAGCCCTCATGAGAAAATAACATTTAAGAAAACACCTGAAGGGTCTCGACAAGAGAGCTTTCCAAGAAGAAGAAATGGCCAGTGCAAAGGCCCTGAGATGGGACAAGTCTGGTGTGTTCCAGGAGCAGAAAGGAGATGTGTCGTTGGAGCCATGATGTGGTCATCTGCCCAGCAGCAGCAGCACCCAGAACTCTGTCAGCAATGCAACTTCTCAGATCTACTTTGTCATAATCTAGGGCTGGGTGTGGAGTCCAGCCATCCATAGTGTTTTGTTTGTTTGTTTGTTCATTTTGAGATGGAGTCTTGCAATGTCACCAGGCTGGAGTGCAGTGGCCCGATCTCAGCTCACTGCAACCTTTGCCTCCCGGGTTCAAGCTATTCTCTTGCCTCAGCCTCCCAAGTAGCTGGGACTACATGCATGCGCCACCACGCCTGGCTAAATTTTGTATGTTTAGTAGATGGGGTTTCACCAGGTTGGCCAGGGTAGTCTCAAACTCCTGGCCTCTAGTGATCCACCGCCTTGGCCTCCCAAAGTGCTGGGATTACAGGCGTTAGCCACTGTGCCGGGCCCAGTCATCTGTGTTTGAACAGCTGCCTTCCTTCTCCCATTATCCTGAGCCTCATCAAACTGTGAGAAGCCTGGTCTAAAGCAATGTGTGCAAGGGAGAGAGGTCACAGGAGGGGAAGAGAAAGAAGCAACGGATCCTTGCATTTTTACTCTGAGGAAGAAAAGTCAGGAGACATGTGGCACTGGAACAAAAATAGATGAATACGTATAGACACAAAAACACACATTAAATAATTAATTGAAAAAGAGAGTTACTAGGATAAATTGATAACATAATAACCCAGATTGGGAATATGGAGCCAACTAAGTGAAATACATTATTTTCAGGAAATTTTGTCCTGTATTTGCATTCATCTAAAAAGATGCACATTTTCAATGACCTCATCTGTGATTTAAAGCAGATTTCATATGCTATTTATGCATGTTGACATTTAGAATCAAGCGATGGTTTTGCTTAAGACAATACCTACCTCTCAATATGTTCAAATGTAAATTCTAAGCAGGTAGAGACTGTGTTTTCTAGAAGTTCTGTAAAACACATAATTCTATGTCTCCTACAGGAAAGCTCCCATATGTGCCAATAACCTTGATATATTTTATATCATATAATAAACCAGTTTCTGGCTCATGAGGGGTGTGATATGCATTCAGCAGATAAGGAATAAGAAAGAGGAAAGAAAATAATTTATCAAAAGTCTGAATGACAACAATTTGTACAGTGATGAAAATAAGCGGGTTTTATTTAAGAAAAATCTAATTTCATTGCTTTTTATGTATATATACATCTAGAACTACACTCACGTGCGCATATACACACTACTTTAGTAATAGAACGGAATAAATCACTTTTCTCTTTTTGGAGGTTACAATTTTCTTCACATTAATCTTGCCAAATGAATACCAAGATGCCCTCTTAACTCTTCTACCCTTTATCTTCAGAGTCAATATATCCTCTGAATACAACTCAAGGTTCCTCTGGCTTCTTTGCCATTCACATCTATCATACACTCTAACCCGGTCATATTCCAACAAATGGTTTGGTATAAACTGCTTGAAATGATTCGTACTCCTTTATTCATTCAAATATTTACTGAAAACTTATAATATGACATCATCCCCAGCAAGAGTCCTCCACACATTTATAGGATGGTTTCTCTCCCAACAAATTATTACTAACAGGTTGGGCACAGCGGCTCACACCTGTAATCCCAGCACTCTGGGAGGCCAAGGTGGGTGGACCACGAGGTCAGGAGTTCAAGACCAGCTTTGCCAACATGGTGAAACCGCATCTCTACTAAAAATACAAAAATTAGCCAGGTGTAGTGGTAGGCACCTGTAATCCCAGCTACTTGGGAGGCTGAGGCAGGAGAATCGCTTGAAACCAGGAGGTGGTGGTTGCAGTGAGCCAAGATCACACCACTGTACTCCAGCCTGGGCAACAAATCAAGACTGTGTCTCAAAAAAACAAAACAAAACAAAAAAATATTCAGTAACAGACAATACTTCCTATCAAAAACTTGGGTAGCCAAAGAAAGTTATAATATAGAAGCCAAAGAAATACATCTGAAGATGTCAGCAAGTTGAGGTTATTAGCATGAAAATATCATTAAATGTCATTAACCAAAATGCAACTTAGAGAGAAGGCCCTTAGCCTTTAAATCAACAAGAGTCAATAAATGGAGAGTACCTTAGTAGGCATCCATTGACTTAATTGTACTGCCAGATCAAACTACTGATTATGGGGGTCATTCGGGTTGGTTCAACCCATATATAGGGTTGGTTCTATCACTGGCTGAATGCTTCAGAAGTGAAATTTATAATAATGACCCAATGGCTGTTTGTATTAACTCCAGAATTTGCTTTTTTAGGGAATTACTGTCCATCAATGCAATGGACTTCATTTCCTGGTAGAAATGAACAGCAGCATAATATCAGCTGTCATTTTTCCCTTCCTTTCTTTCTCCTCTTCTCTCTCTTTTTCATACATCCCTTTTTTCTCTCCAAGTGAAACTGTGGCCCCACTGTCAAACCAGAAGAGGAACCAAAGAGGTGAAGGAGAACAATTAGTCTTTATTCTTTTTCCAAGTAAATTTTCTCCACTGGATTGGCCTTATGCATAATAATGATGATAAAAATCACTTATGTAGTACTTACCACCCATGTACTGCTCTAAGTATGTATATACAAGAAGTCATTCAAACATTACAACCACCATATGCGGTGGGCATTATTACTATCTCCTTGGCACAGGTGAGGAGACTAAGGCACAGAGTTTAAATAACTTGCCCAAGGTCAGATAACTGGTTAGTGGTAGAATCTGATTCTAATCCAAATGACCTGTGCTCCTGAACGATGAATGTGCCACAGTCTGTCCCTTCCACCACACACATACCAAGAGACTGGTCTCCTTGAGTAAGGGACATCTTTTCCCCCATTACATGGTGGACTCCATTTCAAAGGCTCTTCCCAACCAGACTTGATAATTGGGATAAATACGCAATTTCTGAACACTTACCAAGGTGAAAATATAATACTCTTAAGTAATTACATGTTGTATTCAACTGAGTTGGTGAGAAACTTTGGCTTGATGAGTGAGGTTTTGCCCTCTAGATATAAAGAACAACTTGTCTATTGTGACTAAGTCAGAAGGGCCAGAATTGTTCCCACCAACATGTAGGGAGAGATATATTTTCCAAAATCCAAGCATGATTCCTTTGATTTTTGTCTTCTCAGAAAAAAACAATTACTTTTGGAAACTTAATAGCTATTTGAAAATGACAGAAAATGGTATTAAAATTAATGGAAAATACTAAAGACAACCAACGCAGCAGCTATAAGAATTCAAGAAGGAATAGAACGGAGTTTCTACCTTCAAATGGCTGATAAATAAAGATAATAAAACAGGTTTATCGGCCTAGGGAACATGGTGAAACCCAGTCTCTACTAAAAATACAAAAAAAAATTAGCCGGGTGTGGTAGCGCGTGCCTGTAGTCCCAGCTACACGGGAGGTTGAGGTGGAAAGATTGCTTGAGCCAGGGAGGCAGAGGTTGCAGTGAACTGAGATTGTGCCACTGTGCTCCAGCCTCAGTGATAGAGACCCCGTCTCAAAAAACAAAAAGACAGGTTTTAAAAAATCATGGCATGGCAAAATTACTACAAGAATGGTATAAGTCAAAATTTAGAAGAGATCATATTCAATTGAGTGAAGTCAAAACAGTGTTTGCCCCCATCTTCACCATCCCCATTTAATTCAGCAGCAACCTTGTTGCCTTCATGCCCTGAACAACATCCTGCCCCTCCATTTGCAGGGCCAGTCCCTCAGGGCCTAGACCACTCACTTCAGCCTCACAGAACTTCCAGCCATGTTTTTCACTGTTCTAGCAATCCCTGCGGTAGCACTTCCCAAAAAACATAGATAAGGAAACACCTCTTTTTCCTCATATTCAAATGTTGTGACACAGTGCTCACATGTCCCACAGGGATTCTTTTCTTCCAGCAAACATCCCTGACCCATTCAACTACTTCCTAATTTCCAAACTTGACATTACCTTTAGTGTCAGCATCCCTCTAAAACACTGGTACCCAGAGGAGAAGAGCAGGCGTTTCTTTTGACATGATATTTAACAGCCTGTGACTGTTACTGAACATGGTCCTCACGGGTAGATTGAGGGGGTGTGTTACTTAAACCCCTGAAATCCTGATAGAGTCACATGTGTTACAGCCCATGACCTAGTCTCAACTCCATCATAAAGAAAATGAGCCTACTTTTGGATGCCTTATTTTTGGCAAATCCAGGCTGCCGCCTAGTGACCCCTGCTTTACGTTCGAGATGTTTAGTAAAACATACTAGTCCTTGTATTCCAGGCTACCACTGTGCATATTAAGTACCAACCCATAGTTTTTGAAATCCACCTCTGCCCACTTTTGGTTCCTTAAATGTCTTCTGAGACCTTCCATGATAGTTTCTTGAAGACATCGGACTGGCTATGAAGACATATCTGTAAGCCTTTTCAGTATCCTTTGACGTCATTTAACTAAATTTGTATGCTCTCTCACACTGCTTTCTCATCTTGGATTTCCACTTTAACTCTAATTATTTTGGCATTTCTAGTCTATAGATTATTCTCCTTGACAAAGTACATGAAAGTGAAGTGGAAAGTAAGTACCATAAAATCTGTAAACTTGAACCACTAAGGCCTTAGAAATAATCTAGCATGAGTGTGTGCAATCAACACACAACAGAGGAGCAAGGAAGTCCCAGGTCACCTCACCTACACTGTTGTACTCATTCACAGCCATCCCTGAATATAGGACACCAAGGCCTCAGGGAGTCTGAGCAGCCCAGGAAACAGCTTCAAATTTTTCACTCCACTCAAAAGAGGAGGAAGGGAGGGAGGTAGTCACGAAAGACACAGTTCTAAACATTCATTCTGTGCCCAGCACTGAGGATCCAGAGGAGTGAGCTTCTTCATCTGATCCCTTCAAGGGTCTCTGTCTTCAAACTACTCATCCTCACAACCATCCAGTGAAATAGGGATGGAAATAGCAATTTTTACAGGCGAATTGAAGCTCAGATAAAGAAAGTAACTTGCTGGCTGGATATGGTGGCTCACGCCTGTAATCCCAGCACCCTGGGAGGCCGAGGAGCGCAGATGACTTGAGGCCAGGAGTTCGAGACCAGCCTGGCCAAGATAGTGAAACCCCGTCTCTATTAAAAATACCAAAATTAGCCGGGCATGGTGGTGCATGCCTGTAATGAGCCTGTGAGGTGGAGGCTGCGGTAAGCCTTGTTCCCATCACCATAGTCCAGCCGGGGTGATAGAGGGAAATCCTGTTTCAAAAAAAAAAAAAAAAAGAAAGAAACCTTCCCAGAGGCACACAGCTAGTACAGGAGCTTTTCACAATGCCTGGCCTACTCTCCTAAATCACTAGTGAGACACAAGATGGGTGTAATTAACATGTAATGCACCTGGACAGTGTGCACTTTGTGAAAACACTGTTTGTGAGAATGGCACTCTCCTGGTTTACCCACTCTGGATGGACAGCAGTTCTCAGGAGCAGATTTGTCTGATGCAGACATCTATCCCCTCTGGAAAACAGACTGCTGAAGAGCAAAGATTGGGCCCATATTATCATCTGTTAAATGGGTATAATAATCGGACCTACCTCATCAAGTTGTTGTAAAGATTGAGACAATTCATCTAAAGCACTCTGTAAATATCAGACATCATTATTAAGAACTCTGAGAATAGTTTTTCCAGTAAAGACATTTTTTTCCATTAAATTCTTTTTAACTATGGAAATTTTCAAACATATAGAAAAGTATTATAGAAAGAATGGCAGACTGAATCTTCACATACCCATCTCCCAGCTTCAATTTTGACACTCATGAACAATCTTATTTCATCTATAGTCACACTCACACACACACAGGCACACACAGTTATTTTGATCAAATTCTAGGTGTAATTTCATTTGTAAATATTTGTGTATATAGCTCTAAAATAGAGGAATTTTGTTTTTAAAAATCACAAGAATACTATTATCACACTTAAAAATTTTAATGGCAACTGCTTGATATTATCAAATATACAATTGACGTCTCTACTTCTCTACCATCTTATAATTGTTCTTGTTACAGTTTAGTTAGGGTAGGATCCAAGTAAGCCTCACACCCGGTGATTGCTGGGTCTCTTTTACTGATCGATTGATTGATTGATTGATTGTGAGACAGAGTCTTACTCTGTTGCCCAGGCTGGAGTGCAGTGGTGCGATCTCAGCTCACTGCAACCTCTGCCTTCCAGGTTCAAGTGATTCTCCTGCCTCAGCTTCCCAAGTAGCAGGGATTACAGGCACGTGCCACCACACCCAGCTAAATTTTGTATTCTTAGTAGAGACAGGTTTTCACCATGTTGGCCAGGCTGGTCTCAAACTCCTGACCTCAGGTGATCCACCCGCCTTGGCCTCCCAAAGTGCCGGGATTACAGGCATGAGCCACCGCGCCCAGCCTGGGTTTCTTTTAATCCACAGCCTTCCCCTTTTCCCTCCCTGTTTCTCCCTTGTAGTTTTTTTGGTTGAAGAAACTAGGTCATTTGTTTTCACTGATATAATTTCCCACAGAATCCTGTGAGCTATATAAAAATCATTTCTCTTTCAGTATAAGCAATTCTACTTTCCTTTCTTTAGCTCAAGAGTAATTTTCTGCTTAACATTTGTTACACTTTTCTCCTTGTATAAAAAGTTTACTTGAGAAATAGTTATATTTATTTTACTTAGATAAGTATGTATTTAGCATTTACTATGTCTCAGGAACTATTCTCATTTCTTCACAAATATTAGTTCATTTAATTACCATAATAATATTATCTTCTTTTTACAGATGTGATGTCTAAGACTCAGAGAGGTTAAGTAACTTACCTAAGGTCACACAGCTAGTAAATAGGCAGACAGCTCTATTTAGAAACTAAGATTGAAAGAATATTAAATGTTCACTTGATCTAACCATTTTTGCAGTCAGTGCTGTACAGCTGAAAAGGCACTGGACTTGGGTTTTGAGTTTGACTATTCCATACATTAGTTACGTGACTCTGAGCAGGGTATTAAGCCTCTCTGCTTTCTTGATATACAGTGAGCATTTAATAAACACTAAACATGAAACCCACCCAGAAAGCCATTTCAAGGGCTAACTGTGAACTCCCTTTTTATAAATTTCACCTTATAATAAACCACGCCAGTTAAGAATGCTGTAGACAGACTCTATTAAGTCCCAAATCTTTGGGCAGTTTTTCTCCAGCATTCAGTTATGAATATTACTTATGAATTAACATTTACTAAGTGGGGATTTTGAGTAACAACTAAAATGCCTATTGTGAATTAATTGCAGGATGGGTTAACTGGATTAATTAAAGAGATAACAATTGTCATCTGATAAAAATACATAAAATATTGTGTTAAAACATTCAAGAGATGAAAAAGCAGACAGTATCAGTTAAAATTATATGCATTTGCTTCAAATAAAATGATTGAACTTTAGAAGATAAATTTCCTATTTAATATATTTAATACAAACAATCTATAGTATGTGAATAGTTGAGGAGTAGTTACAACTTTTTTTTTTTTTTTTTTTTGAGACAGAGTCTCGCTCTGTCGCCCAGGCTGGAGTGCAGTGGCACGATCTCGGCTCACTGCAAGCTCCGCCTTCCGGGTTCACGCCATTCTCCTGCCTCAGCTCCCTGAGTAGCTGGGACTACAGGCGCCCTCGCGCCTGGCTGATTTTTTGTATTTTTAGCAGAGACGGGGTTTCACCATGTTAGCCAGGATGGTCTTGATTTTCTGACCTTGTAATCCGGCTGCCTCAGCCTCCCAAAGTGCTGGGATTACAAGCGTGAGCCACTGCGCCCGGCCTAGTTGAGGAGTAAATGGACTGGATTAAAGTTAAACCATAACCCCAAATTCAGGTACAAATTTATTATTGATCTTATTGAGCTTGGGTGTTAGCATTCCCAGAACAATTATCTCTAATAAATTGAAGTATGTGCTCAGATTACTTTCATAAATTGATGGGTTGTCAAAATAATGGAATATATGGTGTTCTTTAAAAATTCCCTTCAAATTTAGTTTTACAGTAATACAGCAATTTAGAGAACAATCACCTTCTTGTACCTCCACATTTTAAGATTTATTTCAAATACACTTTCACATATAAAGAGAGCACCACACAGTGATAGCCTCTATGTACAACAAGTAAAATTAATCATTTATTATTTTTCTACTTCTAATTTTTCTTTAGGAAAATAATAAATAAGAAGTTAATTCCTTCCTCAAGAGGGAAAATCATTTTTAGTTGCTCATTTGTCCTTTAGAAAACCCTGCAGAGGTGATCAAGGAGAAACTTCATTATCTTAATCTTCGGGAAGCCTCTGTTACATTCCAATGTCCAACTGTCCAACTTCGTTAGTTCTTAACTGGATAGAGTACTGCCCCCTTCAGCCCATGGAGAGAGGCAAATGCCTCCTTCAGAGTCTACCTAATGCTTTCTCAGATAAATAAGCATGAAGAAAAGTCAAAGTCCATTCTAGCTCTAAAATAAGGAATGAAATGTTTTCCTGATATGATTTTTTGTTTTTATCTGATAATAATTTTATATATCACAGAAACTGCATGGTACGTACATCCTACCAGGATAGCCCCAGGATAATTTTCTTAAAACATGCAGGTCACGCGAAGATTATTATTGGTTATTTCTGCAGTACAAGGGAAAGAATCATTTCAATTCAACAATCAAACACCCAAAGCGACTCAGAGGCCCATAGCAGGCAACGTCCACTGCATGTAAAGGAAAAAAAGCACAGACACAAACACACACAACACAAACACACACACACACACACACACACTAGTGAACATGCTCAGGGCAAAAGACCACTTAGGCCAGACAAAACCAGCCTGCAACTGTTTCATAATACTACCACAATTTTGTTGTTATTACATTTTTGCACATATAAAACTCATATTTTTTTAAAAGGATATTCATGACACAAACAGGCCATGGTCACTGACTAAAATAATTTCTTAGGTTTTAGATATTTCAACAATATTGTCAGTCTTTGCATGTTGAATATGGGTTGCAAACTAGAAATCATGAAACTTTTTATTTATTTCTTATATAAACACGCAGAGGGGAAATAGACATGGGTGGGACCTAGTTTTGAAGTGCCTAATAAGAAATATGTTTTTCCATATATTCAAGGTTCTTACTAAACCTCTTCAAAGAAATGGCAGCATGATGAGCTTTGAAAATGTGAAAGAAAAGAGCAGAGAAGGAGGGCCCCATGCACACACACCCGAAGAAGAATTGTGTTTCGTGGTAACACACTACCCTCAGGTTCAGACCACACTCAACCTGTTTTTCCATATATTCAAGGTTCTTACTCAACCACTTTCCCTTCTGTGGGGTTGTGATCAGAAGCCTCTTACTGTTCCTACCCTTGGAAATGGCGCATGGGATACCTGCCAACAACACATACGCACTTCATCATGGACAGCAAACACACTCGTCATTCAAAACCAGCATTCACAGGAAAGCACCGTGTCTGTTTGCCTTTTTATGTTAATCCGCATGCAACATATTTTGAAAACAGATACACTTCAACAGTTCAGAATATGCTAGTACTAATAAAACCAACATGTTAAATGCTGAAGTAATTGCTCAATTCAGTAAAACCCCTAGACCCTCGGCAAGCAAATGTGAAATTCAAGAAAATTTTAAATGATTATCTCATCAAAGACTTTTGTCTTTGTTTATCAAAGACCCCCCAGGGCAACAAAGAATCCTGGGAGGGGGTGGCTTGTTCAAGGGTCACTGTATGTCAACGGCTTCAGGAACTTGGCACAGTCTGGAGACTCCCAGCAAAGAAAAATGTTTCCTCTGGGGAGCTCCTTCTTGGGTTTCTCAAACCCCTGGTTTGAAAACTAAGGTTTCATCTCTTTACCTCTAGTAGATCTAATGTCCATATGTCTTACTGTAAAACCAGGACTTTGACCCAACCCATGATTAACTTGCCTTTCAAGAAGTATCTGAGACACAATACCAGAGGCGCCATTCCATGGTGAATACTTGAATGTATACCTGAAGAAAAAGTCTCTTGTTTCAAAAATTAAACAGCACACTTAACACAGTCAATTTTGAATCCCAGCCTGTATATTCAGGTCATGTCAGGTTTCTCCTAGTAATGCCAACTGCTTTGGCAGTTAACTAGGAAACAACAAGAGAGAGGATTGGTCAGAAGTTAATGAAGCTTCCTGTGTATGTTTAGCCTTGATGCTAAAATTCCCATATAGACAGGGAGGGTCACATGGTACATTATGCAATTCATTTGATCTTGTTTACTTATTTATATATTTCTATTTCTTTTATTTAAAAAATTCAACTAGGTATTTAGGGAAAAAGGAGCATTTTAAGAATGGCCTAGTTTTTCCTGCTTTCATTTGTACATCTGATAATATATTCTGAAGCAAGAGCTGAATTCCAGAAAGGTGAAGGAATAGTATGGCAAGGTTAGGCCTGTGTGATCTGTGATCCAAAAATGTCAGCCCATTGTGCCACAGACAGGGAGTGGAGGCACATGTCTTCACCGAAAGGAGGTTCTGTTTTAGCTGAAATGAAGCAGCTGTTCACATTGGAATCCTATGCGTAGGTAACTTGTAGTGAAATTTAGGTTTAAGAAAGAAATGTAGTGGGAAATCAATTCAAACACAGCCTAAAGCTCATCTGGCCTAGTGTTATCTTCAGAAAGGCACTTTTATATCACATAGGAATCTTTTTCAAAATACTCATGTGTAGCTCTCACCCCCAGATATTTGAGCAGTAGAGAACCATCCTATTGTTCCTGATGCATATCTCTGGGTAGCTTACTTATTTTAAAGAGGCAGCATTGCATGACAAAGGAATAGTTTAAAAATGAAGCAAGTCATAATGTAATAAATGTAAATATTTTAATATAATAATGGATAATGTAAATAATTTAAAATAGTATATAAATGGTCAGGTGTGGTGGCTCATGCCTGCAATCCCAGCACTTTGGGAGGCTGAGACAGGCAGATCACGAGATCAGGAGTTAGAGATCAGCCTGGCGAACATGGTGAAACTCTGTCTCTACTAAAAATACAAAAATTGGCCGGGCGTGGTGGCATGTGCCTATAGTCCCAGCTATTTGGGAGGCTGAGACAGGAGAATTGCTTGAACCCGGGAGGCAGAGGTTGCAGTGAGCTGATATCATGCCACTGCACTCCAGCCTGGGTGACAGAGCAAGCCTCCATCTAGGAAAAATAAAATAAAATAAAATAAAAAAATACAAATAAAATTAACAAGTATAAATAATTTAAAATAATGTATCTAATTAATGTGAATAACAAACTAACATAAATAACTGCCTATTCAAAAATGACTTTGCATCTATTTGATTAGTAAATCACCCATTTTCTCTTTTTCCAGAAAAAAGAATGACAGTACTAAAAATCTCTTTCCATTGATCTAAAAAATTGGTACTATTTTTGTTTTTGTGTTGAGACAGGGTCTCACTCTGTGGCCCAGGCTGGAGTGCAGTGGTGAGATCTCTGATCATTGTAGCCTTGACCTCCTGGGCTCAGGCAATCTTCCCACCTCAGCTTCCCAAGCAGCTGGGACTACAGGCACATGCCACTACGCCTGGCTAATTTTGTTTTTATTTTTGGTAGAAATGAAGTCTCACTGTGTTGCCCGGCTGGTCTCAAACTCCTGGGCTCAAATGGTCTTCCTGCCTGGGCCTCCCAAGGTGCTAGGATTACAGGTGTGAGCCACTGTGCTTGGCCAAAAATTGATACTATTTATAGTGTATTAAGTCAGTTGCTATTCAAATATTCTTTGGCAAAAAATAAAACTAGGATCCAGGGCTTTAGTAGCGCAGAGTCACTCAAGTTTTGGATTTGTGCATGTTTGACTAGGCTCAAGGAAAACAGAACTAGAAACACTGCCCTGCACTGTCTGAAGGGAAACCTGTCTTGATTACTGTGATGCTTTTTCCCCAACACCATCCTAGACAGGCAGAGCTCTTAAATGGTCAGGTGATCTCCCGAGGAAACCACTAATGAAACCACCAAGGATCTCAGTTTGCCCCTCCGGGTTTTCTCACAGGCTCCAGGCTGACTTTGTAGTTCTCTTAAACTGGCAGGTGGCCCACAGGATGAGGTCTGCTCGTGGGTGGGGGTGTGTGGTGTGCTTTTCATAATATGTCAAGGAAAAGGTTTTGAATTATTTCCCAGAAATTCAAAATCAAGAGATTTCACATATAAATATCCAGATTAATGGCTTCTCTTTAAAACTTGGAAACTGTACCAACTGTGGGCAGTCAGCCACAGTCAGGGGTGGCCAGACAGGTCTCTGTGCTCAGTTTATGGTTTTTCATCCCAGGCATTACCTTGTTTGAGCCTTGTGAACTCTGAGTTTGTGAAACCTGCAGATAGACATCTGGATGCATTTTTCAGGCCCCTATGTCAATTACTCCACCCTCTGCTATGAAAATTCAAAACTACAATCACTAGTTTATATAAAATATGTAGAATAACAAGCTCATAATGAAGCCAAGTATTCCAGCCTCAACATGCATTTGAAAACATTTTTCTCCTTTCTTGCTTTCAACCTTGAAACATACTTTGAAACTCTTAATTTCTCCCTTTCACACCAGGAACTTCTGTGCACAGTGCTTGCTTATCTGATTCTGTGCTTGCTTAGAAATTCCAGAGACCAATTTTGAAACGAAACAGGTAAAGAAACCAAGTGGCAGAATCCTCCCACTTAGAAGGAGTATGAATAGTTAGCTCACCACTCTCCGGCCCAAGTCAGGATGACACCAACCCAACAGGCAATTACTCAAGATAAACATCGGAACTAGACATGCAGACCTGCGCCTTCCTGCACCACTACCATATATTTCCCATACCTTTTCCTGCCAAAACCCCTTCACTCAGCCCAAAAGGCAGAGATGGCTTCTTTGAGGCAGAAGCCCGGCCATCTCCCATCTGCTAGCATTTGATCAATAAAGTTGCCTTCCTTTCCTTTCACCATGCCTTGCTTCTCATGTTTTTGGTCTCTGAGTGGTGAGCAGCTGATTACTGGTTACAATAATAACATCTCAAAAGATCTTAACTGTTATTGTTTTGATCATATCATAACCCCTCTCTTTATCCTCCGTAACTTATACATTCCTTTCTGTATGTTTTTCTTTTTTCTCTTCTGGAGACTAGATTAGGAAATAACCAATGTCCTGGCTTGTGCAGAAAACATAAGTATACACATTTATATACACTGTAAGACTGAAATTTGAAACGTGTGCATGTGTATGTAATATATATATATATATAACATGGGAGAGGCTGGTTGGGAGAATTGGGATGTTTAACACTCCACTCTATTCCAGCCCAGGGGCAAAAAAAAAAAAAAAGCCCTCAATCTTTGTTTCCTTTCCAAGCCTATCCTTTGTGGTACTTTAAACATCTTTTCCAGGATTATTCATATTTTAAAACTTCAGTTCTAAGGATATGTACTGAAACAAATAACTTAAATGGATCACTGTCCCAAAAGGAGGACCTGCTTTTTATTTGGATGTGCCATCATACAAACACTGCCTTCAGTATTCTGGCAAAACAACACACAATGGAGGCAAAATTATGTGTCCAAAGAAATGTCAATACATCTTCTTATAGTCATCCTGTAATAGCGTGGGATTGAGATGATTAAATTCACAGCTCCAATAAACAGCACGCAAATTACTTCTTGAAGGTAGCGGCATAATAATACCTGGAGCGTAAAAAGAGGAAATGAAGTTTAATTAAGTGTTGCCCGGTGAAATCATAGTGAAAAAGCACGGTGAAGGGGGAACTGAAAACTCACCCTTCCCGAGGATGGGAGGGACATGCTGTCAATTATAAAAAAACTTGATGAAAAAAATACATTACTATATATGTATGTATTGTATAACACATATGTAACATATAATACACTATAATGTACATAATATACATAATATACATGCATTGCAAAGTTAACCCAATCATAAATCAATCTCCTCATTTTCATTTGTACTGAAATGTTGATTTATCTTTGTTTTTCAATAACACTACTATAATCATAAAGAAGTCAAAACCCAAATAAGGCTGGTATGTATTCTGTAGTTAATATGAATAAATATAAATACCTCCAAACACATCTAGTATTTATCTGTTAGCAATATTAAATCAACGAGTTTAAGAACAAGCCCCAGATTAAAATTGGCATCTTCAAGGGAAATCATGGCCCCTTGAAGAATGAAAACTAAGTCACAGAAGAGAAATCCAGTTTTGAGACTAAATGCTAAGATACATGCTTAAAGATTCATTTTTGAATATAATATACTTAGGTTTTCCTTGGTCAAAATATCAAAATTTCAGCCTATCTGAAATGGCCTTGTGAACATCATCCCCAATGCCCAAGCCCATCAGAACATGCTCTCAAGAAAGTCTATGTAAATAGTTGGTACATGTATATAGTAATCTCTTGCTTCCCTGTGCCCATCTAAGTCCATATGTTCACTCTCCTGAGTTACACTGCACTTAGTAGCTGTTCAATGAATGTAGTCTGTGTAAATTATCTGTATAAGTTATATATAATTGTACAAATTATCATTATGGAAAGCAAGACTTTTCTCGATTTATGATATTTCAAACATTACATATCAAATTAGGGAGAAAGTTTTGACAGTATTTTAAAGAAAAGAATTAAAGGATGTAAAATGGCTATGCTTTCTTGAGAACTTATTATCATTATACTACTAATTACAGCAAACACTTCACACATAACACATACTATGTGGCAGGCATCGTTCTTTGTACCTTACATTATCAACTCGCTTAGTCTGTGCAACAACACTGAATGAGATTGATAATACTACTATCTTCACTTTACTGATGAGGAAACAGAGACACACAAACATTGCATAATCTGCCTGATGTCACACTGCTAGCAGGCGGCACAGCCTAGATTTGGAGACAGCCAACCTGCCTCCAGTCTCTTAACTGTGCCAAGTATTATGGTAGGACCTTAATACACATGATCTCATGAATCCTCACAGCTACCCACCTAGACATATAATATTAGTCACATTTTACAGATGAGAAAGGAGCCTTTAAAATGATGCTCAAGGTTGCACTGAGAAAGAGCAGGTTTTGAAGCTAGGATTTGAAGCCAAGCCTGTCTAAATCCAGAGTTGACACACTTTCCAATTAATTGTAGTACTCCTTGAACATATGAAAACAAATAAGGCAGTTTCAAACTTGAAAAACACGTCAACTATCTGGTTTTTCTAAAACATACATCAAGTCTACAATGGTGACTCTGGATTTACAGATAAGTGCCTGTCTTAAAATCCCAGTGAAACTCCCTCCTTGAATGGAAAAGAATAGACTGATGTAAAAAAAAAATAGTAAAATAGATGACACGATCTCTGAAACTTTAAAAACTTCATACTATTCCTTAAATTTTGATTAAATCAGAGATATATCAATCAATTACATTTAGCACATTTAGTTCCTATTCAGAAATCTCACCATCTCCACCCTTGATTACAGATCCTTTCCCTCTCTCTCTTGAAGCTGAGAGGTCACAGTTACAATTCATTAGTAATACTTAGGGCTTTTAGATGAGTTCTCAGACTACCATAGTTCTATTACAGTGAGCAGTAATAGGAATCGGGCATCTCTTCACACACAAAAAAGTCATTTCCGATAACAATCAAAGCCACAACAAAAAACCCTCTTCTAACATCCTATGCCATTATAATAGCTGCCTTTGACAACTACATACCAAGTAATCAAAACAAATGTTAATTAGCACCCATCATTTACCATTCATAGAGACAGGCCATCATCCATTAATTATCAGACCAATAACAGAGTATTGATCACAATTTGTCAACTTGCAAATAACTGAAACCAGTAAAAGAAGAAAAGAATCTTTCAATAAACAACAGGCTTTCATTTCATAAACACTTAACCAGCTCTTTTATTGTACATTACTCCTCTCATCAATAAATGCTTTTCATATAATTGTCTGTCTCTTGATTGTGCTGGCTTTTTAAAACAAAAATTATGTGGTTTAGTGAGAAGATATGAGGCACATATATCATTTTGGCAGCCAATATCAAGTCATGATGGAATTAAGAGTCAATACCTTGCAGAAGTCATAAAATTAGCGCTTCCAGCCTAGGTGCCTTACCTTAAAATACCATTAGTTCACTTGCAGTTCTCATCCATTTAAAAAACATTTACTGAGTATCTATGTGTGCCTTTTAAATACGGATTTAATTATCCAGATATTTGATTTGTGTTCTAAATCTTTTTTTTTTTTTTTTTTTTTTTTTAGATGGAGTCTCGCTCTGCCGCCCAGGCTGGAGTGCAGTGGCACGATCTCGGCTGACGGCAAGCTCTGCCTCCCGGGTTCACGCCATTCTCCTGCCTCAGCCTCCCGAGTAGCTGGGACTACAGGCACCCAGCACGCCCGGATTATTTTTTGTATTTTTAGTAGAGACGGGGTTTCACTGTGTTAGTCAGGATGGTCTCAATCTTCTGACCTCGTGATCCACCCGCCTCGGTCTCCCAGAGTGCTGGGATTACAGGCGTGAGCCACCACGCCCGGCCTGGGTCTCTAAATCTTAATAGTGAATGCAAGGATACATAAAGCAGACATCTTCACAGAAAGAGGCAAAAACACACTATCTGCTTTGTCTTAGATCCCTGAGTCAATGTAAAGTCAGTTTTCAATCTAAAGAAAAAACAACAGACTTTACAGGAATCTGAAACACAGACCTTAAAATATGATCCTTCCTCACTAATCATTTCTTCCAGAACCTTCATAATGATTTTACAAAGAAATGCAACACATAAAAACTAACACCACTTAAGGGATGGAATTATGACCAAATCCACTCTTACATAAATAAGCTATCATGATGCTTAATAGAGTTCTCCAATTATCCCAACATAAACATTTTATGTCATAAGGAAAAACTTATAGGGAAAAATAACAAAAGTTTTAGTTGTGAATATGAGTTAAGATAAAATGGAAAGGCCTAATTTTTCCTTATTTCGGATCCTGTCCATTTTGGACAGAGAAAACAGGACAGGATTAGTTCCAATTTTGAGGAACTGGAAATTGACTCAACTCATAGTTAACACTGTCCGAGGGAATGGCGCTTTTCCAGCTGCAGGGACAGGCCAAGTGTTTTAACTCTGCAAAAATCTCAGCTTTTAAAGCTTAAAACTGGCTTTAAAACAGCTTTTCTGTGATAACCATATGTGCCCATTTTCTGCCTGAAGAATTTCCATAATTTTAAATCCTAGAAAACATGAATCATAGCGGGGATTCAGATATAACATTTAGTATAGCAATTCTTGGATAAGGGAGGAGAGAACAAAGTAATTATAATGGTTATCAAAGTTCTACCTGGAGAATTGGATGGCTAAATGGATTACCCCTTGACTTTTCACCCCTGAGACTACAGTTGGATTCAAGTCCTGACGGGAGTGACTAAAAAATCATTCTGACCACTGATGTGAGAAAGGCCTGAAGTGAAATTAGAATGGTGGCCTCAGTCCAGTTGTTTCAATGCCGTTATTTCCAAATCCCCAAACCACAGCAAACCTGTACTCCGTGCAGAAAACGCACACAAAACCCACACTTCCAGGAAAGAAAAGGGTAAAAGAACCAAAAACTGCTATTAATAAACTATAAATCACACAAATACACTACCCAAGTAAAATCCTGTTACTAAACAAACATTACATTGGAAAAAAGAAGAAACCTGGCTGTTTAATCCTTGGCATCCCTTCAAACTTGATGCTGTTCAATTATTAATGCTTTTGTTATGACCTACTTTATGCTAATCCAGGAAAAAGGTAAACTTCCTCAGGTATTTAAACAAAAATATTGTCATTTTCAAGTGAATTCGCTTCAAGTATAAATGAAATAAAAGCTAGAAATGTCAAAATGTAGGCAGCCTGATAGACCTAACTAGGAATGAAATGGAATCAGTTGACACCCAACGAAATACACAAAAGCTTCCAGTAGTGCTCAGTCCCTTCTTAAATGAAGGAGTTAACAGACCTAGCATGTTTCAAGAAAAACAACCTGTTAAATTACAATTTACAACCAGTTCTGTGTATCATTTAGAGTGAATAATTCATTTGTGCCTTAAATTTTTTCTGTGTCTGATTTAAAACACTGCTTCTAACAACAGGTGCTTATCCCTGTAAATTACTCTTCTGATTCTGTTGGATAATGGCTGATTACAAGCACAGGAGAAGAGAAAGATGTTGGGGTGTTTATGTCAGAGCCAGCTATCCTCTAACAAGATTCCAAAAACGAATACCCTTGAAAAAATAGTATTACACCAGGGAAAACAAGACCCATGCCATCAAAAATAAATCTGAAACTCAGCCAAATAACATCATATTCATTTTTCATAGTGGGTTACATGCAATGTTCCTGCCTCATCATTTCTAGCTGTATGAGCAGGCCAAGCTCTCACCTTGACATAATTCTTGTGTTTCCCATAGACTTACGTAAGAATTCAAGCTTTATATAAAGCAACAGCAATTAAACCAATAACTCCTATTTTCTGCAGATTATATTACTGGCTTCCCTATTTCAACTTCCATATTTGATTTAATTAAATTACAGAATTATTAGCAAACCTAAAACACTAAATCATAGCAGTAATATAGGAGAGAAATTGCAAAACTAGTTGGCATGCCCTGTATATGAGGAAGATTTTCAAGTATTACTCCTTTCAAGACGCTTGATTAGGAGGCTATGATTGCAATCACTAATTCTTTTCTCAAGGGTCACGCAATTGTTCAGAAGGCCTAGAAATTGTAATTACAAAGCAAAATGAGGGATGCTGGCTGGCTGGCTGATGGTCCTTTTTCTGAAATCCAATCCTCTTTTAAAGTACACTGCATCCCAATAATTGCTTTTCATCAGTCCTCCATTTAATAGTAATATTTTATGATTTTGCATTTTCATTGAAAACTCCCATTAGTCCACAAATCATTTAGTTGTGTGAGTTTTCCAGTCATCAGAAGTCTTGTTTTCTACTTCCAAACCTCAGAATTTCTACAATTTTAGAAATAGTGTAGTCAATCTGTTTCCTTGGCAGCCACATGTTTACTTATAAGTGCACAGGTCTTGCCTCTTAACATGCTGCTGACACAATTCCTCACCTTTGACAGACCTTTGCTCCACAAATACAGAAAGTGAATGAATGACAAGCCACTCTAAATTCTGTTGGTTGCTTTACTATTGGAGCTAAAAAGTGATGACTAAAAGAATGGAAGGAAGGAAGGAAAGGAGGGAGGGAGGGAGGGAGGGTTGCATTTAGGATTTTTTTTTTTTTTTTTTTTTGTAGTGGCCAGAGAGAAAAGAGAGGGTAAAGTGTTAACAGTAATTTTAAACGTAGATTATTCACTGGGAAACTAAATAATGGAGAGTTTAGGGAGACAGAGGGTACAGAGTACAGAGAATATACAATAAAGGAAATAGATTTTCAAAGTTTATGGCTGTGCATTGTTTTCCATAGCTATTAAAGAAAATTAAGTCAGTTTTTTCCATCACAGCAGCCCATGAGCATTCCTCTCTGAGTTAACAGGTTATAAAGAATACAGAAGCATTTCTATATATATTAACCTTCCGAGACTTTCTCTGCATTCTATGTTCTTCTGACTGACCTATGTTTCAGCCCTGGATATGGGCTATGCTGTTATGCAGCATCACTCACCTGTGACACTGTCATCATAAAAACATCACTTTAAACCTAGACTTCAAATGGGGAGATGGTGGAGCTTGGGCACTGGTGTGAAATGTCTGGGCTCGGACCTGGTTCCATTGCTTGTCAGCTGTTTGATGGAGAACAAATCACTTGTCCTTTCTTGTGTCTCAGTTTCATCATCTATAAAATGGGAATAATAATAACATCTCCCTCATAAGGTGATGGTGAAGACTGAAAGAGTTACTTAAGTGCTCAGAAGAGCCATGCCTGCTACTTAGTACAGGCTCAATATTTACCTATTATTGTCATTGTTACTATCCCTCTAAACAGACAATTTTTGCTCCTCTCATATTCTCGAGTCTACTCTGACCAGGCTTCCAACACCACCTCCATTAAAACTGCTCTTATCAGTCACCAGTGGTCCACACACTGCCAGCACCAATGGTCCACACACTGCCAGCACCAATGGTCAACTCAGAGTTCTCATTTATGTGCCAAAACACAGAACACTGTAGTCACTCCCCTTCCTTAAAACTCCTGGTTGTCTCTGCTTTCTCCTTTCTCTGTCCCCTCTTTTTGGTTCTCTCCCATCTAACATTGGAATGTCTTAGGGCTCAGTTCTTGGACCTTGTCTATTGTCTATATATGCTTATCCTAGGTAATCTCATCTCATGGCTTTAAATATCATCAACATGCCCACATCTCCTAGATTGTTCTTCCGAAGTCCAAAGTTAGACATCCCAAATGCAAGCTACCCCAAACTGAACTCCTGATAATCTTCCCCAAACCTGCTCCTCTGGAAATGGCATCCTTTGTCCTTGAAGTTTTAGGACAAAAACCTTGGGGTATCTTGATTTCTCCTATTTGGCTCAACCTTCAAAAATATCCAGAATCCAAGCACTTACAGCTTATCTTACTGGACCAAGCCTCTTCTGTTTGTTGTTGAGGTTATTGTAGGCACCCCCATACTGTTCTCCCCACTTTTATCCTTGTCCCTCTTTAGTCTGTGTTTAGTCCCTCAACACATCAGTCAAAGTGATCCCGTTACTGTAAGTCAGGGAATTTCATATCTTTGCTCAAAATCTTCTGATGTCTTCCAATTTCAACAAGAGTGAAAGCCAAAGGCATGCCCCCAAGGCTCTTTCCCAAAATCATCATCTTTCTCTCCCTCTCTTTCACTCTGCTGTAGCCCTACCCATTTCCTTTTCTTTTTTTCTTTTCTTTTTTTTTTTTTTTTTTTTTTGAGACAGAGTCACCCAGGCTGGAGTACAATGGCATGATCTTGGCTCACTGCAACATCCACCTCCTGGGTTCAAGCAATTCTCCTGCCTCAGCCTCCCGAGTAGCTGGGATTACAGGCACACGCCATCACACCTGGCTAATTTCTGTATTTTTAGTAGAGACAGGGTTTCACCATGTTGGCCAGGTGGGTCTTGAACTCCTGACCTCAGGTGATCCACCCGCCTCAGCCTCCCAAAGTGCTGGGATTACAGGCATGAGCCGCCACGCCCAGCCTCCTTGCTGTTTCTTGAACACATCAGGCACATCACCTCTCAGAACCTTTGCCACTGCCTAAAATGTTCTCCCAGCTTTCCACATGGTTCATAATTTCACTTCCTTTAGATCTTTACTCACATTCGCCTTCTCTTTGAGTCCTCCCTTGGCGGCTCCATCTAAAATCATAGCCCTTTCTTGTCACTGCTTTCTTCTTTTCCTACTTTTCATTCCTTAGCACCTATTACCACCTAAAATACATCATATTTTGTTTATTCTTTGTTTCTTGTCCAGATTTCGAGATTCATAAAGAGAGAAATTTTGCCTGTTTTGTTCATCATTGAATCTCCAGCACCTGTAACAATTCCTGGCATACAGTGGGCAGCCAATGAATGTGTTGGAAATAAATAAATTCCTCCATTGGGGCACTTTTTAATATTTTGCAAGGTCAATCTTGTCTTAGACAGTAGTGAAAATAGTTAAGGGAAACACTGGCTTTTGTTACGGGCTGAATTGTGTCACCTCGAAATTCATATGTTGAGTCCTAGCCCCAAATGTGACTTTATTTGGAAATGGGACCTTTAAGGAGGTAATTAACGCTAAGTGAGGTCCTATGGGTGGGGCCCTAATCCAATATGACTGGTGTCCTTATAAGAAGAGGAAAAGACACAAGGAATGTTTGCACACAGAGCAAAGGCCATGTGAGGACACAGCAAGAGGGCTGCCGTCAGCAAGCCAAGGACAAAGGCCTCAGGAGAAACCAACCCTGCTGGCACCATGATCTCTGACTTCCCACCTCCAGAACTGTGAACAAATAAACTTCTGTGTTTTAGTCCACCCAGTTTGTAGCATATTGTTATTGCAACCCAGCAGAAGAATACAGCCTTGCACAATCATTTTTTTAAAGAACACTTTTATCATATTTATTTCAAAATTAAATAGATACAGAAGCCACACAGAACAACTGCATAAAGAGTTTATTATAAAGCTAATACTTTGTAACCATCATGCAGAAAAATAGAACTTTTGCTACAATCCTGACTTTTACAGAAATCACTTCCTTGTGTTTTAGAGTTTTATATAGAAAAACTCCTGGACACTTCAGTTTAGACTGGCCTATTTTTTAAAATTTGATGTGTTAAGTCTCCTTTTATCTACAACTCCCTCTATTGCTTTCTTTTCTTTCATTTGTCTATTGAAGAACCTGGGTCATTTGTCCTGTAGAGTGTTCCCCAGGTTGCACACTCAGCCTGCGGTTCTATGTTCCTCTGAATTTTCTGCAAATTGGCAATGGGATCCAGAGGCTTGATCAGACTCAGGTCCAATCCCTTTGGCCAGAATGTAGGTTTTTGCTGTGCTTCATTCCTCAGGAGACAAATGATAACTGGTTTGTTTGTTTGTTTGTTTCTTCTTTGAGAGGGAGTCTTGTTCTGTCACCCAGGCTGGAGTGCAGTGGTGTGATCTCAGCTCACCGAAACCTCCACCTACTAGGCTCAAGCAATTCTCGTGCCTCAGCCTCCTGAAGAGCTGGGATTACACGCATGCAAGACCGTGTCTGGCTGATTTTTTGTAGAGACAGGATTTCACCATATTGGCCAGGCTGGTCTCAAACTCCTGACCTCAAGCAATTTGCCCACCTCGTTCTCCCAAAGTGCTGGGATTACAGGTGTGAGCCGCTGGGCCCAGCCTGGTTATCTCTGTTTTTGTGATGTTAGTTAGCACTCTGGATACTCAGTACTAGATCTACTAACTCATCAGAATTACAAAACAGTGATACTAAAATTTTATCATTTAATTTTCATTTACTGATTGGAATACTTTCATAAAGAGGCAATCACCCTCCTCTACTAGGTGATTACCCCTGGTGCAGTCTGTACAGAAAAGGTAAGAGAAATGCTAGATTCTGTACTTCTATTTACCCAGTTTTCAAAATAATGCATTGATTCCCTATTATACGTTGAATGTGGTCAATTAGTTTGTTATTTAATCATTGACTACTCTGGGACAAAAAGGTAGTATCATTTTAAGTTTATTGCTGTCTGATGCTTTTAGGCACCCAACATACATGACTCCCGTCATTAGCTGAAGTAACCAACAGAGGATAATTGTTGTTTTCACCTTGGGACTCTGGTGGGTCTTCAGCAGACCAATCTGGGAAAAAAAAAAAAAAGCCAGATGCCTAAGTCTCTAGTGGCCTGTTGTTGAAAATCATCCAGGAAGAAATGACTTTCTCTACTGAGATTCTAAAGATACACCAGGAAACCATGTTTACTCTCCACATTCATTGACTAATAACTTATTGAGTGCCTCCCTTGTGCTGAACCCTGAAAAAAACGAAGAATAAGGCAATACAATTGCTCCTAGGAACCTACAAATTTAGTGGGAAAACACTACCAGACAATTAGCTTCAATGCCATGTGGTAAGGGCTATGACCCAGGTACATTCAAAACATTATACAGGCAACTAGAAAGGGCACCCTTCTTAGAGCATATAGGGATATAAGAAAGACTCCTTGGAGGAGGAAACGTTGCTGCTCCTGGCTTTGAGGAATGCATAGGAGTTTGTCAAGCAAATTGGGCCAGCAAAGGCATTCTGGACAGAGGAAACAGTTTGTGCAACTGCATGATCTGTTCAGGAAATGGAAATGATTCCCTGTGGTTGGAATACAGTATGTGTAAGGGCAAGTGGAGAGAAATAAAACTTAATTGGTAGGCAGGGGACAGGTTATGGGGGACACAGGATACTCCATTAAGGACTTTGTATTTGGGCCTGAAAGTTAAAAGGCTTTCAGCAAGGGCATGACATGATCCATTCTGAATTTTAGAAATGCTAGTTTTTAGTTATGTCAAGGAAAGTCTGCAGAGAGGTGAGGCTGGAATTATGGAGGCCAACTGAGAGGCTACTAGCAAAGTCTAAGTGAAAGGAAATGACAGAAGAAGTAAGGCAGATCTGAAAATTAATTATAAATATGAAATAATAGCATGGAGCTGTTATACAGCGATTGTAACAAGCCAGGTGCTGCCGTAAGCTCTCCGCCCACCTTTTTCTTGGAATCCTTATGATGACTTTATGTCACATGTACTGCTATTATCCCATTTTATAGGTGAAGGTTCTTGGGAAGGAGAGGTTAGGTCATGCACCAAAGATAAAGCTCTAGCCACAGTAGAGTGAACATTCAAATCCAGAGTATTGAGCCACAGAGTCCTTGCTCTTAACCCCCACACCCTATAAAAGTAGGAGATGACTAAAGTCAAACAACAGCTTTGCAAAATGTGAGGGCCGGGGCCTGGGCCTGGACCTGGACCTGGGCCTGGGCCTGGGCCTGGGCCCCAGGCAGGCCTGGCATACAGACTGCCTCTGAAACCTCATCTGAAATGGAGCATGACTTGATCTTCCTGGGTCTCCGTATAAGCAACTATAAAAACTTTACAAGTCTGAAAACTGCTTTTTTGCAGGATTATCATAAGGAATAAAATAATATACGTAAATTGCATGTACAATGTCTGGTGCAAAGAAAGCATTTATTATTACTGTGGTTATTCAAAAATATTCCCTATATTCTCCATGTAAGTGATATTTACCAAGGCAAGAAAAAATGGGTGCAGAAGTAAGGAGGAACGGGGGTGGGTGGTAGTTAGGGGACAGAAGATAATTTCAGATAATTTTCCATTTGTGAACAGCCTCATTAAAGCAGAAACCAAATTCTCTTTTATTTCTTGCAGTTTCTAGCAATAGTAGTTTCTCAAATATGTGTTGTAGGGTTGTAAATTTAACTCATAATGCCATACTAATATTCAGAGGAAAAGAAGTAATTTCGTTATTTTATCTACAGCTAATCTGTTTGCCTCACAAGCTCTGCTCAATGGGTTAATGGTGGAAAACATTTTATATTCCTATCCAGTTTAAAGCTTAGTCTGATCCAACAGTGTTAATAACCCCTTCAGGTAATGCTGAATCTCCTTTTTAAAAAATAGTAATCTCAGTCTCTCCCATCATTTCTCCTTTTGTCCTGCCACTCTTTTTTCTCTTCCTAAAATAGTATCCAGATGTATGCCTCAAGTCAGGATAAACTCACTTCAACATAATATTCCCAGGAAGCAGGCAATGAGACAACAGCCACTTCAATATTCTATAAAGTTCTCCTTTTAAAGACAGGTAAGGCTGGGGGCAGTGGCTCATGCCTGTAATCCCAGAACTTTGGGAGGCCAAGGCAGGTGGATCACCTGAGGTCAGGAGTTCGAGACCAGCCTGGCCAACATGGTGAAATCCTGTTTCTACTAAAAATACAAAAATTAGCTGGGCATGGTGGTGGGCACCTGTAATCCCAGCTACTTGGGAGGCTGAGGCAGGAGAATCGCTTGAACCCAGGAAGCAGAGGTTGCAGCGAGCTGAGATTGAGCCACTGTACTATAACCTGGGTGACAGAGCTAGACTCGGTCTCAAAAAAAAAAAAAAAAGCCAGGTCAGTCCAGGCCCTGCTGAGGCTAGTCCACCCCCACAAGATTTGTGGATGAATTCACTCCTCCTCCGCTGCCTGCTTGGTCCATGTCTACTTTGTGTGTTGGGATAACAACCATCAATCAGCTAGTCTGCATTGGGCCTTCAAGGCCAGACAAGAAGTAAAGATCTCCCCCAACTGATTAAAAACGTACTCCTTATTAAAGTTCAGATGATACGGATATTATATATTGCAAAAGCTGCATTTGAAAGTATATCAAACCTAGTTATATGAAATTTGTCATAAAAACTTGGAAATCATTTATGTATGAGACAAAGAAGAATAAAACCTCGGGATGGAAAATAAATAGAAAGGGATCAAGTTTATGCCTATCAACAAAAAATATGACTGGTTTTGAAGGTTCTGACACTAGTTGTAGATGCAACAAAATCTGCAATAAACTCATACATTAGCTAGTTTTTTTTTGTTTTTTTGAGGCAGAGCTACCTGCATGTTTGTCTGAAATTAGCAGTAAACTTTAAATCACCAAACTCTTAGGTTTGGGTATGACATTTATAGGATATGAGAAGTCTTTAAGAAACACTTTATTTCTAAGTCAATATCTTGCTTGGTAGTTTCATCTTTTGAAGATGAAAATCGATTTTTTTTCAACACTGCAAATAGGCTGTTCCCTTCCCCCATCTCCATCATGAGCCAGAAACACCAGCAGGACAATATGCAAAGCCCCGTGAGCAGCCTCACGGCTCACTACTCCAGCAGGATCTCCACAGGGGGCCAGGATAAGGTGACTTTTTCAGTTGCACATTTTAAAAGAATTTTCTTCTTTTTAATATTGGCAAGAAAGATAGTTCAATAGTACTTCTGTCATAAGCTGTCATAGTTATTTTATCTGAATTTTTGTTTCAGGCAACAAGTAAAAAGAATCAGCTCAGATTTGCCTTAAAAATGACCCAATATGTTTATTTGTGACAGGTTAATTTCTTAGGATGACTGAAGGATTAAAAATAATTGGATAAAGCTTAAAATTTGCTGCCATTTAATTTCTGAGCTCTGAAAAAAAATAAAGTTAAGCCAAGAGAATAAAAAGTATTTTTCTAGCCAGGTGTGGTGGCAGGCGCCTGTAGTCCCAGCTACTTGGGAGGCTGAGGGAGGAGAATCGCTTGAACCGTTGAGGAGGAGGTTGCAGTGAGCCGAGATTGTGCCACTCCACTCCAGCCTGGGTGACAGAGTGAGACTCTGTCTCAAAAAAATATATATATTTTTTTCATGTACAATTTTACTCTCATTAGAAGAACTGATGAGAAATGTTAAAGAAAAATGTTGAATTATTTCCCTGCAATGTGATTGTGGATTTTTTGCATGAGGATAAATGTGGCTCAATACAATTGAAGAAGTATCTCCTATATCCCAGCCTTCTGCTGGGCCCTGGGGCAGTTAGTGATTATACTTAAGGAGTTCCACTTCCACTTGATATGTAGAAAGCCACAAAAGAATATTACTCTCACCTTAACCATAAAAAGAGGCAGATAACCTACAAAATTATACATTTTCTGGAGTCCATCAGAGAGCCAAAGTCCCAAGGCAACCAAGTGAGTTGAATTCCAAAGACAGCAGTTCCCTCCAAGGAAAGATGGGCTACATAAACTGTTCTGCTGTTGGCAGGATATGGGGAAACGTGGTAATAAGAAAGTGGCTTATGTTTTATGAATTCTTAAAGACTGAGTGTGTGTTAGCATCACAATTAAAAAAAATCAGGAGCCCCAGACATGAGGAGGATTCACACACACCTGCAACTCTCTACTGCATGATTATGAACAAGATTGAGGGCCAGGGAGAAGTCTGGGGGCAATAGCACAACCATGCAGGAGGTAACTGGCTGCCACTTGAGGCAATGCAACAGCTCCTCCTCTTCCCCAGATGCTTCTTGTATGTGAAGAAAAAGCCTTAAGCTGCTAGGGGAAGGGTAGGCAATCCTCCCGTTCCATGGCAGAGCCAAAGATCCAATGATTTTGGGGGAAGAATAAAAGCAAAATTCCTGTCATGTGTGGAGGGGTGTAGGAAATGCTCATGGACCTAAAATCCTGCACTGATACCAAAAAGACATCTGCTACTCCAAGACCACAAAACTCCTACCTGAGTTTTGGCTACCATGGTAAAGAGAAGGGGAAAAAGGAACAGAAATGGTGAGAAAGCCTTACCCTCAAGGTCCAGGCTCACAGGACCTTCCTGAGACTGAGGATGGATCATGAGAACTGAGGAACTCCTCACTCCACTGGCCCTAACATGGGCTGAGTACTTAGTAACAAGTGAAGGCAATCTATTGCTGGAAGAAGTTACCCTTCTTCCAGCAATAGATTGCCTTCACTTGCAGTGTGCAAGGGCTGCTGAAATATAAGGATGGAGTAGAAACACTAGGAAATAGCCTTCAGCATCCCAGACCCACACTGAGCACAAGGTAAGAGTAGCCCACTGCTGGAAGAATTTGAAGTCCAAGAAACACAAAGATTAATTATAATAACAAAACCCAGGCCCAACATAACTACAGACTAGACTGAGTCAACCACCTACAATAATGGCCTCACAGAACAAGAAGTGTGTTCATTTCTAGGTGTTAATACTATTGAGTGCAGTCTCTTCTGTTATTTTATACACAGTGTCTGACATGCAATAAAAAATAACAAGGCACATAAAAAAAGCAAGAAAAAATATGACTAAACAAGCCTTTGTCTTCATTAAGTTCCTGCTTAGGGGAGAGGCCTATTAGCCAATAACTAAAATGGACTATAATAAAGAGCTGTATTAGGAATATTTCAAAGTGTATTAGAAATATTACATATATAGGGAAATGAACAATCATTTCTGCCTAGGGAGAGGGGCCAGGGAAAGCAAATAAGAGATGTTAAATGAGAGTTTTCTATGAGGACAACTGGAAAAAGCATTTCAGTAGAGGAAATTGCTTGTGCAAAGTGTGGATGGATGACGAGGGCATAAAATATTGGCAAATACATGCTTAGGCCAATACAGCCTTAGGGGAAAAAACAGTTCTCTCAATTGTTTGGTGCTTTTTTCATGGTGTCTGTGAATGCGCATCTATATACTATGCTAATTATTCTTTGGGGAAAAAAAAAACACAAATCGACTATATACTGGAATGAAGTGACCCCACTTACCTCTTGCATATCATTGAGCTCATTCATAAGCTGGTATTGGCAAGGTTGGGTTTTCTTAATACTGTGATTGCTGTCATTTAATTAAAAAGACACTCTTAAATGAAAATACCTGTAATAATTGAAGCTTACTGGGTATCCCAAGACACAATGTTGTAAAAATAAGCATATTGGCATAAATTTTCTGCATTTCTCTATTCACAGGAAATAATACCAAGCATATTTTTTTCTTTCTTTTATTAAAAAGTTGAATGAAGAGAACTATATGACTTGTAACACTTCTCATTAATCATAATTAGTTTCTGTATTGGAACATCATAAACATGCATATATGTTTTTTAATGGGATATAAAAATTATAACTTTATGGAAATAACCCAAAACAACATTAAACTATGAAAGCTTTGGATATAAACTATATTGAGGAAATGGTGCAACTGTATAAAACTTTCAACACAATTGGCTTAAATTGATTTTCATTATGAAATTTAAAGTCTTAGCAATGGCAACAAAAGCCAAACTTGACAAATGGGATCTAATTAAACTAAAGAGCTTCTGCACAGCAAAAGAAACTACCATCAGAGTGAACAGGCAACCTACAAAATGGGAGAAAATTTTCGCAACCTACTTATCTGACAAAGGGCTAATATCCAGAATCTACAATGAACTCAAACAAATTGACAAGAAAAAAACAAACAACCCCATCAAAAAGTGGGCAAAGGATATGAACAGACACTTCTCAAAAGAACACATTTATGCAGTCAAAAAACACATGAAAAAATGCTCACCATCACTGGCCATCAGAGAAATGCAAATTAAAACCACAATGAGATACCATCTCACACCAGTTAGAATGGCAATCATTAAAAAGTCAGGAAACAACAGGTGCTGGAGAGGATGTGGAGAAATAGGAACACTTTTACACTGTTGGTGGGACTGTAAACTAGTTCAACCATTGTGGAAGTCAGTGTGGCGATTCCTCAGGGATCTACAACTAGAAATACCATTTGACCCAGTCATCCCATTACTGGGTATATACCTAAAGGACTATAAATCATGCTGCTATAAAGACACATGCACATGTATGTTTATTGCGGCATTATTCACAATAGCAAAGACTTGGAACCAACCCAAATGTCCAACAATGATAGACTGGATTAAGAAAATGTGGCACATATACACCATGGAATACTATGCAGCCATAAAAAATGATGAGTTCATGTCCTTTGTAGGGACATGGATGAAATTGGAAATCATCATTCTCAGTAAACTATCACAAGAACAAAAAACCAAACGCCGCATATTCTCACTCATAGGTGGGAACTGAACAATGAGAACACATGGACACAGCAAGGGGAACATCACACTCTGGGGCCTGTTGTGGAGTGGGGGGAGGGGGGAGGGATAGCATTGGGAGATATACCTAATGCTAGATGACGAGTTAGTGGGTGCAGCGCACCAGCATGGCACATGTATACATATGTAACTAACCTGCAAATTGTGCACATGTACCCTAAAACTGAAAGTATAATAATAAAAAATAATAATAAAATAAAATAAAATATAGACTTTTTAAAAAAAGAAATTTAAAGTCTTATATACAGTCAGTGTAGATTATATTTATAGGCTGCCACTGAGAAGTTCAGGAAGCTGCAAAAACACTATATAATCAATCTTTACTCCTCTCCTCATTTTTTCTGTGAGAAAGTTCTCCTTTGGTATCGTTTCTACACAAGGTAGAATAGAATATGTGGGTTCTACTGGAGCTGGGGGAGACCGTGAAAGGTTATTTTTTTTTTGAGACGGAGTCTTGCTCTCTCACCCAGGCTGGAGTGCAGTGGCGCTATCTCGGCTCACTGCAAGCTCCGCCTCCTGGGTTCCCGCCATTCTCCTCCCTCAGCCTCCCGAGTAGCTGGGACTACAGGCGCCTGCCATCGCGCCTGCCTAATTTTTTGTATTTTTTCAGTAGAGACGGGGTTTCACCATGTTAGCCAGGATGGTCTCGATCTCCTGACCTCGTGATCCGCCCGCCCTGGCCTCCCAAAGTGCTGGGATTACAGGCGTGGAGACCATGGAAGGTTTAAATCTCCATTGGTGTCACTGATCCTCTTTCCTCCTCTTACCTAGATAGGGAGGGACGAGACACTGCAGACACTGTACGTGCCTGGTGTTTATACAGTCATTGCAATTCTGCATTCCTTTATCTAGACCTGTGAAAGACTACATGGGATAAAACACAGCCAGAGCAATGAAGACTATAAGCACATCCATGTTTCTCAGATAGGCAGGTGTGCCCCAGAGGGTGTGCAAGAGTGTCAAGAGTTCAGGCATTAGGGATAAGCATGGAGCATCTTCCCGGATTATTCATTTCTCTCAAACTTTCTGTAGAAAACATTATTTTTTTGGTAATTAAACACAGTTATATGAAGGATTAGAATGCAAATTAGCATTAGAATAGTTTCAAGCTAAAACAATATTTTTTAGGTTTTTTAGCAAAAAATCTGTCTTCACCTTTGTCCCAAGATAATTTCCCAGATCCTCCCAGTTTTTCTGCTTATGCTCTCCCACGATTTACTGAGTATATTTGTACCTCTAATGAGACGTACCATAGTGGATATTGTATGAAATTCTGATACTTGCTGAGGTAAGTTAATATGTGAAGTGTAGAAATCTGGAGGGATAGGAGTAGCCAATAGGAGGCAGTTCAGTGATAGTCATGACATACTTCCTCAAGAGGTCACAAGGGTTAAGAAGTGGGCTCAGCAGACAGAGTTACCAGGAACTACTCATCAAAGGAGATGATGAGGCTAGAATGTCTGCTGCGCCTTTGGTTTCTCTTGAGCCTAAGAGCCATAGGCCCTCAACAGAATGAATCAGATATCCCTTTCTCAATTTTCTAGGCTCAGCACCCCCATCTTTAAGATGGGCACTCCAGGGAAAAGCCCTAAACCCAGTTAAAACAGTAGCAAGAAAAAAAAGAAGTACTCATAAAATCTGCTTAAGCTACCTTGGAGCTCAGATATTCTGGTACCTGTTTCCTTGCTCTGGGTCCTGATGTGACTTTTTCCAGAGAAGTCAGCTTTCTGACTCTCTAGAATAGCTCTGGGAGCATCCCTTTGACATCACAGCACTGACTGCTCACTCCAACTGATACGTGAAGCTGACACTCAGCAGCGTGGGATCCACCACAGCATCTGCTGAGCAGCAAAAGTCATTGGTATCTGGCTGGTTGTTTCCACAAGAGAATTTACATTGTTAAAAGAGACACTTCTGGCTCCATAAACTGTCTCCCTCCCTGTTTTTATAACAATTGTTTCTACTAAGCTCACTAAAATTGCTCTGTTTTTTAAGAGCTAACTGCCCTCTAGATGACTTTGGTGTTGCAACATATGAAAGACAAAGACACAGAGGTCAGAATTAGAGAGACGCCACACTTACTATCATCTTTCCTTTGTAAATGAACAGACCTCTCAAGTGTCCTCTGCATTATAGGTAACGAATGATCAGTCCTTTTTTTGTAATTAAAAGAACAGAAAGCCCAGGCACGGTGGCTCATGCCTGTAATCCCAGCACTTTGGGAGGCTGAGGCAGGCGGATCACCAGAGGTCAGGAGTTCGAGACCAGCCTGACCAACATGGTGAAACCTCATCTCTACTAAAAATACAAAAATTAGCCAGGGGTGGTGGCACATGCCTGTAGTCTCAGCTACTCGGGAGGCTGAGGCGTGAGAATCACTTGAACCTGGGAGGGGGAGGCTGCAGTGAGCCAAGATTGTGCCACTGTACTTTAGCCTCAGCAACAGAGCAAGACTCTGCTTCCAAAAAAAAAAAAAAAAAAACGAGAAAGAGCCACTTCCAACAACATTACATAAAGGCCACAATGTCCAGCACCAATGCCACTCCAAAACCTGGTTAAACCATCAATTCCTTGAAGTTTCTATATATCTTTGGGTTTACTTTGCTTAACCCAATAGAGCTCTATTCTTTTTCTACTTCAGTAAATTGTGGAAAATTTTAAACCTTGAAATAAAAATTCATGAGGTGGTAAAGATAAATAACCACTCATTCTGCTAAGGACACACTTCGGCAGCTTTCCTGTTCTTCCTCCTAACTTTCTTCCCTCTAGTTCAGCAGACTAGAAAACCATGGAAAGAATTCCTTCTACTGTAAAGGAGCCTTTGGAGACATCCGCATTCTCCACGTGCAATGTGTGATTTAGGCGGTTTTTCCATGCACACTCGGTGGGGGATGTGCACCAGTCACTGCATCTGCTCCTCAATGCTCAGCTTAGTGGACAATAAATAAACCACTCTTCAGAAAATTACCTCTTCCAATGTACTAAACGATACCCTGGTGCCCTGTAAGAGCTGATTTCCATCACTGTAAAAATTAATTCACCTCATATAGTACGCAGTCTACTTCTTGAAAGTAATTTTGTTATAGGATCAAAGTCAATACTTTTCAAAAAGGGGAAATTTCTCTTGTGAATGACACCACAAATGGAAATCTTGAAGCAAGAACATTTTTTGCTTTTACTCCAGATACTACTTAGAAAATCCCAGTTTTAATTTCATATCTTCCAACATTCTACGAAAAGGAAACAATGTGAATATCTTGTTGGTGGCATATCAGAAGGCAGTTTTTTTGTTTTGTTTTGTTTTGTGTTTTTGAGACAGAGTTTTGCTCTGTCACCCAGGCTGGAGTGCAGTGGTGCAATCTCGGCTCACTGCATCACTGCAAACTCCACCTCCCAGGTTCAAGTAATTCTTCCTGCCTCAGCCTCCCAAGTAGCTGGGACTACAGGTGCCCACCACCTGTAGTTTTTGTATTTTTTAGTAGAAACAGGGTTTCGCCATGTTGGCCAAGCTGGTCTTGCGGAAGACAGTTTTAAAATTCATTGCAGATAATTTTATTTTTCATGTACAAACCAGCATAGATGGAAGGTGAAGGAGAATGGACACGCGGGGTCCTTCCCTTGTTCTGACAGAGTGATTCCTGAGCAAAAATATCTGGAAAACCATTGAGCCAGTTAGAAAGGCAGATAACCTGAGACTTGGGCAGAGTCCATCCATTCCTCACTGCACTGCCTAATAGCCACTTCACCTTAGTGTCAGAGAAGAGCTTAGCTGGATTTTACGGATCCATGAAAAATCAGAACTGTCCAACTAGGAGAGGATACAATCTAGGAAATGAATATGCCCCCTGGAGTCTCATGAACACCAGTAGAAAAGACCAGTTGTCCATTTTGGAAAGAAATTAAACAACACATACATTTCAAGCTCTGAAAGGGATATTCATTCACTCATTCATTCTTTAATTCACCAACAGTTGTTGAGCATCTACTTTAGCCTAGGTACTGTATAGGCTATGAGGACATAGAGGTGAGTGAGACAGAGACATTTAGCAAGCTGGATCATGCAAAACCTTCAGATGAAAAATTTGGATTTTAGCTAAGTGCAGTGGAAGTCACTGGAGGTTTTAGACAAAGGAGTAATGTGATATGGTTTACATTTTAAATTATGGAGAGATGTATGGAGAATAGGCTGGAAGGAGTGAGGTGGAGCTGAGTAAGAACGTGTCATAAGTCAATCAGTTCAGCTGTACGAAGAGACATCGTAGTCACAGGTGGTGTCAAGATTCAAGTAAAGTTTAATGGGAAGAGATAATTTCCCCTTTTTCCTTGAAAACTCAGAACTTGACTTTCTCTTTCTTCCTCCTTTCCTCTCTTCTGCCTATTTTCAAAATAGAAGTATCTTTAGTTTAATGCAATAAAAGCTGCAAAAATGTGCCAGCAATGGCAGCAGTGACCCATCTAGAGTGGCTGCTGCCATGATGCTGGCTGCACTGTGGGAGGTGTAGCTGGGGCTGGGTGCTCCACAGAGCGGACAGGAGCCAGGAACAGGTGGAAGCCCCACCTCCTTATGAGTTGGCAGGGCAGGAGCTTCACATTCCCTGGATGCAGCTGTGGCTGCCCAGCCGTGTCTGCAGACCTGGGCGTCCCTGTGCTCTTGGGGGCCAGGAACAGGCAGGAGTCCCGCCTTCCCAGGCACAGCTGCAGTTGCCAAGCCACAGCTGTGGACCCAGGCATCTCTGCACTCTGAGGGGCCTGGAAAGGAACCCCTACCCTTGCAGGCTCAGAAGTGTCTGCTCCCACTGCCTGGCCTCTCCCTGCTCTTAGCACCCACTCTGATCTCGGAGCAAGGTTGGGGCTGAGCCAGGCACTGTTGCAGCCCAGCCAGATGTGTGCACACCCAGAGCAGCACTGATGCACCAGTCCCTTGCCACTTCAGCCCCCTCTGGACTTTGGGGGGTGACGAGCACAGGAAGGAGGCCGAGGTGGTGCTAAGGGCAACCCATGCTGGCCTGCAGGCACCCTTTGACAGGAACAGCATAGGTGCCATGAATAGCGGCAGGAGGCAGACAGGCTCCTGGGAGTGGAAGGGGGCAGGTCCTTGATGAAGCTCTGCTTCAAGCCCTGGAAAGCCTGAAAGCCTAAGGGGAGGGATGCCAGTCCCATGGACCAGAGTGGGAACTTATGGTGCTTTTTCCAGGCCTACTTATGGCCACCCATGGACCAATCAGCACGTACTTCTTCCCCTCTGAAGCCAATAAAAGCCCTGAACTCAGCCAGACTCCAGGAGAGGAGGAGAGATGGATGACCAGCTGTGGAGAGGAGCTACCCACTCCAGGGTCTCCTCTGCTGAAAGCTGGACATTCATCAGGACACCCCACCTGCAGAAAGGACCTATCCACTGTGGGTCTCCTCTGAGCTGTTCTGTTGCTCAGTAAAGCTCCTCATCATCTTACTCACTCTCCACTTATCCACATACTTCATTCTTCCTGGACGCAGGACAAGAACTTGGGACCTGCCAAATGGCAGGGCTAAAAGAGCTGTAACACAAATAGGGCTGAAACATGCCCCTTACTCGCCTCAATGTGGGTGACAAGAAGGAGAGGGGAGAAGAGCTGCAGCCCTTTGGGGAACCCAGACCTAGGAGCTCCCTGAACAAGGCAGCTCCTGTGACAACCTCTCTAGGGCTCTGTGGTTCCTGGCATCTCCAAGCTTCCGGGCACCACCACATTCCCCAGTGCCAGCTGTGGAAGCTGCTTGCAGTACACCTGGTCCAACCTCAGCCTCAGAGGGAGCCGGCACCCATGCTGGTGCCTGGAGCTGCCTGCCCTGCTGCATCCACCAGTGTGCCTGGCTGTGCACAGTGTTTGGAGCCCATGCTCACTCTCAAACTCCTCACTGCTCTGCGCCTGGCTCACTCTTGGCGGGCATGAGATTTGGGCCAATAGCACGAGCTGAGAGAAGCCTGCCAAGCCAAGAGGGTGGAACAAGCCCAGCAGGCCTGAGTAAAAACTTGGGCAAAGGCACCACTAGCCACAGAACTTTCCAGCTAGAAAAGAAACACCCTAAAGATCCCGTGACACCACTGCAGGAAAGAGTGTAAAACTCTACCCTTTCCTGTAACCTCATGCCAAGAAGATAACCATCATTTACAGTTTCATGTATATATGCCCATATTTTCCCTATGAACATGTAAGCAAATATATGTATTAATAATAGTGATTTGGTAAACAATCATCAGGATTAATAACTAAATTTGAAATGGCTAAGTAATGACCCACAATACAAAAATAATTCAGAAATGGATGGATAAGGAGGAAAACATTCACAGATTGCGTTACTCAAAGTATGGCCCCAAGACCACCTAAGTCATTCGTTTTTTTGGCATTCCTACTCAGTGTCCAAGAATAGAGTCCAGGAATCTGTATTATAACAAGCTGTCCAGATGATTCCAATGCACACTAAATTTGAGAATCACTGATTCAAAGTATATAATTTTTGTCTTAATTAAACAGTGAATAACAATTACACATAGACAAAACCAAAACACCTTTAACTTATCTTTCAATCATAAGAAAATTGGATTATCTTTTCCTAACCATTTAGTCTCTAATATATGTTTAGAAACAGAAAAGCAATTGTCCCCCTCCCCTCTTCCAGGTAGAAGGACCTCAATATATAAGTCAACACTATGCTCATCACTCACTCCTCCATAGAAGGAGGAGAAACTTAACTGACTGACAACTGTGGAGAAGAAGCAGGACGTGCTTCTCCAGCCCCTTCTGGAACTCTCTTTGGGATGCATTCCCACAGAATGCATGATTTTCTTCCAATTTCTGCCAGGCCATAGACTTAAGAGATACAGCTCATGACTAAGTCAGAAAGTCTATTTGGAAGCCCAGTGTTGCCAGCCAGGCAGTTCACATCCTCCAGTTTACTCTTCAGTAATAAAAAAGCCGACCAAAATACCTACCTCTGTCTGACTTCCGTATCTGTCAATTGGCTCCTAGTGAGGTGGGAGGGGGCCTATTTAGTATCATCACTGAACTTCACTCAACACAATCTCAGTGGGCCAAGGTGCCCCATTATTTTCATAACCATTTAATATAAACTTTATGTTCTTTTAGTGCTGTTTTATTTTACTGTTAAGTGGAGTCAGTTAATTCCACAAATGCACAGAAGTAAAAATACAGACCTGTTTTGAGAAGAAGTTCTAAAAACACATCTCAATACATATTTCTTCATAATGTATAGGAAGGGAGGGATGAGGAAGGGACAAGAGGAGAGGAAAGAACAGAAGAGGAAGGAGATGAAAGGGGAGGCAAGGGAAGAGTAAGGGAGGAGAGAAGAGGGGAAAACTAACTACAGCTTACCCTTGTCTCACCCTTTTCTTTGTCATACATACTACTTTTGCTTGGAAAGATAAAGAAATAGCATTGAATTTGGGTGACAGTTCTGTTCAGCTTCTACCCCATACTCTGTGTACAAGTCACCAAATATTATATCACCCTTGGGCCCTAGTTTCCCCCAAACACTCTTGGATAGACACTATGATCTCTTCTACCATTTAACTTTTTCCTGCTCCTACAGCTTATGCGTGAGATTTCATGATACAGGGTCATTCCCTTTCCAGATGATGTTGGCTGACCCAGCTCTGCTGCCGCTTGCTTGCAATTCTCAGGCAGGATTTACCAAGAATGCAACATCCTAAGATAATGAGGAGGTATCCAGAACAACCCAGGTTATGTCCTCATTCTTCTTAGAACAAGATGTAGATGTTTTACAGCACTCGACTCAGCAAACCAAGTGGAACCCAGGGTACATAAATCAAGGGTATATAAATTCAGGGTCCCAGAGCTGCAGTTTGAGTGTTGTCTCAGTGAACTCATGCAACTGTTAGAGAACCTTTGCATCCTTTGTTTTCTTCAAACATAGCAGAACAATTTTTAAATGTCAAAGTTGTATGTCAAGAAAGCTTGTGAGTTCTCTAAAAGACCAAGGATAGCAGAGTTTGCAAAATGCAGTCAACAAACAGGTATTGCTATAAGAAGTGATGAGATTATCAAACACAAACATTCTTTCCTTTAAGTAGCAACATGCTTGACATCACAAGCTCTGGACCATGATTCAGGAGGTCTGATCTTTTGTTTCATTTTTGCTGTCAATTTACTGCTTGACTTTGAGAAAAAAATGCTTTGTATTCCCGATGGTTTGAATAAATAGTTTATAAAAATGGATCATAATCATTAATAGGAACCAATAAATTGCTCCAATCCTTTTTGTATGAGTAGGATTATTTTAGTCTGCTATAACAAAATATCATAGACTGGGTGGCTTAAACAACAGACTTTTTTTTTTTTTTTTTAATAGTTCCAGAGGCTGGGAAGTCTAAGCCAGCAGATTTGGTGTCTGGTAAGGGCCCACTTCTTGGTTTGTAGACAGCCACCTTGCCTTTTCACTGTGTGCTCCCATAGCCTTTCCATGGCACATGCTTCTGCAGAGAGAGATCTCCCTCCCTTTCTGTTCTTAAAAGGGCACTAATCGCATCAAAAGAGTGCCACCCTCAAGATGCTATCTCAACTTATTTGTCTCCCAAAGGCCCCACCTCCAAATACAAGAACATTGAGGGTTAGGCCTTCAACACATGAATTTAGGGAAGAGGGAGAAGCAAACATTCAGCCCATAACATGAGTGGAGCAGAAAAAACATGGAGCTAGGTGACTTTAAGTGAATTACTGTAAGTCTCTGGGGATTAATTTCTCATCTGTAAAATGAGGAAAACTGGATGACAATTTTAACATCCATGTCTGTTTTAAAAGTCTAGAACACAAATAATATTCCTGGAAAAAAATAAATTATTGTTTTTCTATATCCATTTGATGCTAGTATGTGTGAGTGGTGGCACAGAAGTGGGAGGTTAACTTTGTAAAGCTAAAACTCCAGAATGGCTTTCAAAATATAATTAAGTTGCTTGGCTGAAACTTTACATGCAGAATCAAAGTACGCTTAGAAAATATAAAATATAGAAGATAGTATTGTGCTTTAGCTAGCTATAAAGACCACAAAATATTATGCATTTTAATAACTATTATTTTTAAAAATCCTTATAGTTTCCAATGTCTAACTGATCAGACAAGAGACATTTTCTTCAAAAATTTCTTTATCTCCCCTGTAATGTCTCTTGGATTTCTGCAAGAAAATGCTCATTTCTTTGTCCCAAGGTACTGAAGATACATCTTAGCTTAAAAGATGGTTGGTGCAGACCTCTGAGTGGGCCCCTGGTGTTTATGTAAATAGGGCTTTCGATTGGCAAGCAATTAGCCATTCATGACATTTGACACTGTTACTAATGTCATCAGAGTATCTAATTAAGTGTACTTACACACATGACACTCCATGATGTAAGGAACTCACAACACAAACATATTTCCCGGTTTCTGGATACCACAAACTTAATACTTTGGCTGAAATTCATTACAATCTGATTACAAATTCAGCAATGACCCCTTTGAAGAATGCAAACCACTATTTTCCAAGAAATTTAATTTGGCATTCCTAGCCTTTTCTTTACTCTCTGCAATATTTTCTACATCCTCAATTAAACGAATCAGCTCTGCTACAGCCACCGTTTATAGTGATTAACAAAAATAGGCCAGTGGGTTTGTTTTGAGCTTCTATTTCAGCCTAAAGTGCAGGAATCTTGGCTAATGAGAAGCAGCTGAGAATTAGAGCGGCCTGGCTTGATCAAGACTGTGGTGAATACACCAGGTGATTATATGACATCTTTATCTGTCCCATGATATGGCTAGAAATGGGACAGGGAGCACAGGGTCAGGTTGGGGGATCAGGCAGATCTGCATTCAAATCCCAGTCCCACAACCTACGAGCTGTGAAACCCCTGACAATGGGCTGAACTCTCCGAGGCCCACTTTCCTCATCTGTAATTAGAGATAATAATTCCTGCTTCAAAGAGCTGTCATGAAGATTTAATGAAAGAGACTGGTAGGATAAATAGTAAGTTCTCCGTTAATACCAATTCCTTCTCTCTACAACACCCTCCCACTTCTGATACTTTCCATTGCCCCCTTCCTTCCCTTCCTTCCTTCCTTCCTTCATTTTCCTTCCCTCCCTCCCTCCTCCCCGCCTTCTTTCCTTCCTTCATCACACATACTCTTTTATAATTTGACACTAGCTAGGTAGTGTATATATAACAGGCACAAGACACTGTTTCTTCCTTCAAAGTACTTACTATCTGGTGCAGGAGACAAGTAACAAGTATAGCAGTCCCCCTTGTCCAGGGGGGATACATTCCAAGACCCCCAGTGGATGTCTGAAACCATGGAGAGTACTGAACCCCATAAATACTGTCTTTTCCTATATAAAACATACCTATGATAAAGTTTAATTAATAATTTAGGCACAGCAAGAGGTTAACAATGATAAAATAGAACAATTAACAATTATAGCAATATGCCAGCATCATTACTCCTGCACTTTGGGGCCATTATTAAACAAAATAAGGGTTCTTTGGGCACCAGCACTGTGATGCTGCCACAGTCAATCTGATAACCATAACGGAGTGGGCCACCAAGTAACTAACAAGCAGGGAGTGTCTACAGTGTGGCCATGCTGGACAAAGGCACAATTCACATCTTGGGTGAGATGGGGCCAGACAGGGTTAGATTTCACCACATTTCTCAAAATGGCATGCAATTGAAAACTTATGAACTATTTATTTCCAAAATTTTCCATTGAATATTTTTGGACCACAGTTAACCATAGGCAACTAAAACCTCAGAGAGTGAGCCCAAGAATAAGGGCGGGGTAACTGTACTTTCAATACAGTAATACACACGGGGTGGGTAGAAGAAGCACATGGAAGTAACATTCAACCCAGTCTCACAGCAGGGAAAGTCTAGATTGAGCTGATGGAGAGCAGTAGGTGGCTAGATCAAGAAATCTAGATGCCAGAGAGCTTGTTCACAACAGGAACATCACATGCAAAGGCCCGGAGGCATGAGAAAGCCTGCAACTGCAGGTATTTCTGACTGACTGACAACAGGCACAAAAAGGTAGTTGCAGGAAATGAATTTGGAGGTAGACAGAGGCCTGATCGTAAAGCACTTTGTAGACCTCACTGAGGGATTGAAACTTTATATGGAGGGTAATCAGTGGTGACTGCACAGTTTTAGGCAGAAGCGGCAAGACACAATTGTGCTTTAGAAGTATGGTGGAGGAGGTATAGCAGTTAAGATAGCGAGGCCACAAATGAAGCCTTTGAA